>NC_071393.1:136995466-137144003 GCF_022682495.2 Desmodus rotundus | reverse complement strand
TATTGTATTTTTTTTTTTTTTTTTTTTTTTTTTTTTTTTTTTTTTTTTTTTTTTTTTTTTTTTTTTTTTTTTTTTTTTTTTTTTTTTTTTTTTTTTTTTTTTTTTCCCATCTCATTTTACCTTCAAACGTTATTGAATACTAACAGTAGAACACTGAGCTAGACACAGCCAGGTAATATATTTATGACTTGGAGGTTAGGCCTTGTAATATGCATCAGAACCAATTACCGCTCGCGGAGCGCTCGCCGGAAGTGAGGTTAGAGCACGCCCTTCTCGCCGGCGCAGCGCGAGGCATCCCCTCACAACCTGCGGGAGCGCGCGCCGGCGCCTGCGCAAAGGCTCCGCCCCGCCACCCGGGGGAGGTCGGGAGGGGAGGGGTCTGGCGGCACCCTGGTCTGCTTGCCGGCCAGGTCCACAAAGCGTGCTTCCCAGTCCCCGGGTCCCGCGACCACCCAGGAGCACTCATTGTCCCCACGCACCAACCCGGGCTTCTTGCGCGTCTTCGGAGTCTCCCCGCCCCCCGCGCATTCCCGGTGTCCCCTGGTACCCTTCTGTCCCCTACCGTTCCCTGTGTCTCCCGCAGGAACCCCCTAGACCACCGGGCCCCTGCGCCCCTCTTGTCCCCCGCAGGGCCTGGCGGATGGCCTGGGGACGCCGTGCAGCTGGAGGGCTAAGCGCTGAGGGGTTTCTGCTTGCCGGGGCCCAGGGAAGCCCCTCAAGCTCAGGGTGTGGGGTTGAAATCCCCTCTGGCGTGTCCTCTTTCTGCCCGAGTCTCTTTATTGTCCAGCAACACCCTTTCTGCCTTTTTTACACTAGACAATGGAGAACAAATGTATGGGGCGGGAGCGGCTCCTGACAGGGGCTCACAGTGAAGTTGGGGACCCAGGTTAGTAGGAGGCAATGGACAGAGCTGCCCACTGGGCCCACAGGGCAGGGAAGGTGGCAAAAGGCCCTAGGAAAGGACATCTGGGTTTCGGGGCCAAGGAGTCCCCTCCCCGCATCCTTTTGGTGATGGTTTTGGTCAGTCACCAGATGCTGAGATTTAGGAAAAGCTTTGCTGGCACCTCTTCTGTTTCTTTGTATCCACAGTGTGACACAGATGCTTTCCTCTCCTGTCCCCCCCCTCCCTCCGTGGGTTCTGTTGTCTCGAAGCAGTTTTACTGAAACAAGTCCAATGGACTGCCTCCAGGTTCACATCCCAGAGCCCCTGGGAGCCCTTTCTCCTGCAAAGGATCCCGCCCAGCCTCCAGCTGTAACTTGGTATCTGGGGCGAAAACAGCTGCATCTGCTTAAAGCTGCTTCGGAGAGAACAAGAGAGTCTGTGTTTCCCACGTGTTGGGTGGTGCAACCAACAGCACCAGGGTCTGTCCTGCAGGCCAGCTGGCTGGGTGTCGTCTTGCATTGCTGCTCCTGCCACTAGCACCTGTAGGTTTCGTACCTACGAGATGGGGCGTTCAGAGGGCAGGGCACAGTCCCTGGTGAGGACAGACTGCCTTTGGTGACAACAGGAGACAGACACCTACTGAACTCAGCCTTTGGCATGTGGCACTGTGGGACAGCGCGAGGTGGTCAGATGAATGGGCCGCCTGACATGGTGTCTGTTTGCACCAGCATCTCACCCAGGCAACGAGTACAGCGGGGGCGGGGGGTGAAATGAGGAAATGCGGGGTGACTAAGCCCAGCACACAGGGGCTTGATACCAGCTGCCAGCCGGCCACAGTGCCGCTGGGGCCTTCCTCCACACCAGACGCCCTTGTGAGCCCTTCCTGGGCAGGACAGCCTGTCCCATCCCCATTTGACAGTTGAAGAAACTGAGACACGGGAGATTATGCAGCTGCTAAGGAGAGGAGCCAGGGTGGGGGCCCACAGAGTCTGGCCCGGAATGGCCTCCCCACCCCAAGTCACTGCTGTGGTGAAAACACTTACATTCTTATGCAAGGCAGGGACGCAAGGCAAGGGCACTCCGTGCACACTGTGCCCGTGACTCTGTGTGCTCATTTGTTCTCCAGCTGGGGCTGCGTGGGGGCCGGAATGTCAGTGGGGGTGACACTGGGGTCTTCTCGCTTTTCCTGACTTCTGCAGTGGACAGAGCTACTTTTTTGGCCAGAACCTCGTATCTGCATTGTCCCCCTCTGTCCTTGAAAATGACTGTGTTCATCTTCCTCCAGGGGACCATGGGTCCCAGGCTGATGCTGTGACAGTGGGGAGGATGCCCCTCCCAGTGAGCATGGCATGGGGTGACACCCCCCCATGTATGGCATGCACCTGGTCTTTCTGGTAGCTGTTTCTTTAAAGCAAGAACTTGCTCCAAGAGGAACCTCTCTGGACAACAGGGGTGGCTGGGTGAGGCTGGGTAGGAGGCCAGAGGAGAGTGTTATCCAGAGCCCCGGGGTTCCAGGATGGCACCCTGAAAACCTTGGTGAGAATCTGACTGTGTGCCACCTGCCTGCCTCATTTCTAAACGAATTGAAGCTTCAGCCCTGGCTGGTGTGGCTCAGTGGATTGAACACTGGCCTGTGATCCAAAGGGTAGCTGGTTCCATTCCCAGTCAGGGCACATACCTGGGTTTCATGCCAGGTCCCCAGTAGGGGGCGTGTGAGAGGCAACCACACATTGATGTTTCTCTCCCTCTCTCTCCCTCCCTTCCCCTCTCTAAAAATAAATAAATAAAATCTTTTTAAGAAATGGATGAATTAAAGCCTCAGGTTTCCCAGGGGTGCAATAGGACTCCGGCTGTGTTGAAGCCTCAACTTCTCTGGGCACTAGATCCAGGCTTGCAACCCCTTTCCTGAGGTCCCAACCATTGTCACTGGGGGTCTCTCCATTGGCAGGTAGGGGTTCTGGCAACTCACTGGTCTCTTCAGCCTGAGTTAACATGATACACTCTGAGATGTGGTGGGGGCCAGGGAGCCAAGGGCTGACACCCTGGGTCTGTGACGGGCCCTGCAGGCAAACAGGACCAAATGGAGCAGGGAAGGGCCATTCAAAGGCCGGTAGAGGGTGGTAGGTGGACAGGAGCACAGGGGATGGATTCCCACGGGCACGGCTTCCCCTCCAACCCTGATTGTTGAGGACCGAACACCAGGATCCCTGTGTTGTTGGTGCTTGGTGGGAGGTGGGTGCCAGTGCCCCGAGTGGCATCATCAGTCCCCTACGGTGACCAGCCCTGCACGGAGTGTCAGATGGTCCCTGGGCCACCCATGGACAGTGCCAGCAGTGCCTGCCCTCGGCCCCACCAGCTCGGCCCCTGAGGTTGGGAGCCTCAAATCAGCCCTGGGCGGTGGGGTGGGGCGTGGGGCCTGCAGCCCCATGCAGCCCCCCCCATGGAGCACTCCCCAGCTGGGAGAAATGGTTGGTTAGAAAATGGCTACAGATAAAATGCACAGCATGATCCTATTTGGTCGACAGAACACGCGTGTAAATGCATGTACGTGTAAAGTGTGTATTTACATGTATGTGGTTATACATGGAAAAGCCCTATTTAAGTAGAGGGAAAAGACCAAAAGATTAAAATGAACTCAAAGTATTAAGAAATTACCACTATGGTGTGATCCAGTTGACTTGTTTTCCTTTTTGCTTGTCTTTATATCATAAATTTCTCTGCAACGAATGTGTATGAATTGTGTACTAACATGAAGGAAAATAGATAGCTCTGGCCGGTGTGACTCAGTTGGTTGGAGCATTGTCCCGAAAACCAAATGGTGGCAGGTTCGATTCCTGGTCAAGGCACAAACTGCGGTTGCCGGTTCAGTCCCAGGTTGGGGCATGTACAAGAGGCAACCAGTCAGTGTCTCTCTCTCTCTCTGTTTCTCTCCCTACCTCTCCCTAAAGGCAAGGAAAAAAAAATGTCCTCGGGTGAAGATTTAAAAAAAAGGGAAGGCAAATGACACTGGCCTCTGTGGCCAGGCTGCTGGCCCAGTGGTGGCCTGTCTGGCTGGGCTGGCCACGTCCTGGAAAAACCAGGTGAACAAGGAGCCGCCTCCCACCTGTGCCCCTGCAACACACGGAAGGGGTCTTTGTAAGGGCGCTCTGCGCCCAGGGTAACACTCCTGTCAGAGAGAGCCGTAAACCTACCAGACAGCTGCAACGCCCTGGGGAGGAGGGCAAGGCTCACAAAAGTGCTTGCGCAGCACCGTGTTCGGCACTGTCACCGGTGCCGGGAACCATAGGTCAAAACAAGCCACGTGGTTCACTATGTCCTGGCCACAGACCAGCAATTTTCAGCCTCTTCATCTCTCGGCGCATGTAAACTACTTACTGAAATCATGCAGCACACCAAAAAATATATGGTTTGCTGATGACCATAAAAAGGTATGATTTTGATTCACTCACACCACACAGCTAGTGTTGTGTTGGCTGTTGTAATTTTTGTATTTGACAGTCTGAGGGAAAAGAGGTCCCTTAGACTCTGACTAAATCATCAGGTATTGCATGTTTTAAAAACTCCTATGGCACACGGGTTGAAACTCCCTGACACAGACTAATACGGACTGACTGTAGACCAACTGTACACCTCCAGTTGAGAGAACCCCTTGCGCCTCATGGCTGGTGTGCACCCTGCTTATTCTCAGTGCAGGTGAGGCTCAGGTGTGGCACCTCAAGGGATGGGACCTGGAGCAGCCCTCTGCAGGGCCACAGATCCCACAGGTGAAACTAGAAACATCAACAGGGACATGGGAACAGGTGTGTGTGACATTTCAAGTAGCAAAATGTAGGGAAAGGAATGGGCAACAACAGAAGACAGGCAGGTCAGCCAGGACACTCCCAGCCCGGGGAACACCGACCACGATTGCCAGTGCCATGTTGCCAGCCCAGGAGAGCGCGTCCGCGCTCACCTGGCCTTGGTGAGCCCTGAGAACAAGGGGCACCTTTGTGTTTAATTTAATGCCACTCTGTGTTTCTCCCAATGGAAACAGTGTCCCAATAAGCCAGTGCCGGAGTTAGATGTTGGAAAAGAAAGGGCGACAGCAAGCTTCTAACACAGAGGTCAGCAGAAGATGCTCACGGACAAGTCGCGATGGTGGCCGTGGTGGCTGCAGTGCCCTGAGCCGGTGTTCAGCCTCAGCGTTTTCAGATTAACGTAGAAATGGTTTCTGGTTATCCTTAGGGTTTTCTTTATTTTTCCAATGTCTTACAACTAGCAACAATGATTTAGGTCATCTTGAGCTGAAGGATAAAGTGCGGCCTGACGGAGGTGCCCGGATGCTGGGCTTTGTGCTCCACCAAGAGCAGAGGTGGAGGGACAGCACACTTTGGGGCAAACACAGCAGTTTTCTAAGGTTTGCGTCTGTGGTGTGGGATGTGGACAGGGGCTGTGGTCACAAGTAGAAAGGCCGTGTAGTCCAGCGCACCACCCTGGGTTGGCCCGGCTGGCGCTGCCATGGAGAGGGAGTGGGCCAGAGCCACTGGGCTGACACTTGGGTTTGAAGGAGGAGGAGAGAGGGCTCCAAATCAGCTCAGGTTCAGACACTGCTGTCCCCCCAGGAGACCCAGAAGGGAAAGCAAAACAGACTCACAAAAACGGGGGTGTGGTGGGGACTCTGAACTGGGGGAGGGGGGGAGCTGGCTCTGCTGAACAGCCAAGTCCCACCAGAAAGCCCCAGACACCGCGACTGAGCGTGGTTTGCCCTGACGTGGCAGCTCCCACCTTACAAAACTAGAAGAAAAAAATCAAGACCCAGGAGCAGAAGGAAAACTACGATAAAGCCAGAGTAGAAATCAATGAAATGGAAAACAGAAAAAAAATCAAGAAAATCAGCAAACCAAATACGGTTCTTTGAGAAGGTCAGGAAAACCGGTGAACCTCCAGGCTGACCAGAAGAAAGAAAGGACAGAAGTCAAAAATGACCAATGTCTGGGACACGAGTGGGAGAGGGACAGGAGGGACATCTCACTCTTGTCTTCGGGTGGTGATGGTTTCATGGGTGTAAATACTCATCAAGCTCATCAAATAACCTTTGGTTCTGAGAAGACTTCAAAAGGGAAACTCACAAATTATATATTTAACTTACTTTTTATTTTTTTTAAAGATTTTATTTATTTTAGAGAGGGGAGGGGAGGGAGAAAGAGAGGGAGAGAAACATCAATGTGTGGTTGCCTCTCACATGCCCCCTACTGGGGACCTGGCCGGCAACCCAGGCATGTGTCCTGGCTGGGAATTGAACCTGTGACCCTTTGGTTCACTCAATCTACTGAGCCACATCAGCCAGGGCCACAGGTGAATTTAATTAGTATTGGGTTGGCCAAAAAGTCTGTTATGTTTTTTCCTTAGAATGGCTCTAGTAGTGCTTAGTTCTGTTTAACTTCATCAGAACAATTGTTAGATTGTATTGTGACAGCTGTCATATCAGCACGAATTAAAAAAACTTATCAAAATTGGTGAATTTTTGTGCAGCTATTTTAATATTGAAGATGGAAGAAGATATGCAACATTTTTGGTGTATTATGCTTTATTATTTCAAGAAAGGTAAATACCAGCCCTGGCTGGTGTGGCTCAGTGGATTGAGTGCTGGCCTGTGAACCAAAGGGCAGCTGGTTCCATTCCCAGTCAGGGCACATGCCAGGTCCCAGTAGGGGGCGCTCAAGAGGCAACCACATTGATGTTTCTCTTTCTCCCTCCCTTCCCCTCTCTCTAAAAATAAATAAATAAAATCTTTTTTAAAAAAGGTAAAAACACAAATGAAATGCATAAAAGATTTGTGCAGTGTGTGGAGAAGGTGCTGTGGCTGATTAAACATGTCAGAAGTGGTGTGTGAAGTTTCTTGCTACTACTGACATTTTGGCCAAATAATTCTCTGCCGTGGGGCTGTCTTATGCATTGGAGGGTGTTTAGCAGCACCCCTGGCCTCTCCCCACTAGAGGCTAATAGCGGGAGATACCTAACATACTCAAAACATCCAAATCGATAAAGTTATTGGTGAAAATGACAAAGGTGTCTTATTTTATGGAAAAAACTAAACAGACTTTTTGGCCAACCCAATAAAAGAAAATCACCTAGAAACAGCCTAGCCAACCTGCTGGAAATAGAATTTTTAAAGGCATCCAGGAAAAAACTGGCACGTTATCTTCCAAGTGCAACAAAAAGATACAAAGCGCTTTTCGGAGAGAAATGATGGAAGCAAGAAGATAGTAGAATGAGGTTCTTAAAGTGCTCAGACAGCGACTGCCAGCCTGCAGTTCCACACTGGCCGCCCTCAGTGCCGCCCCGCCCCCTCCGGTTTCCCGCTGCTCCCACCAGCGCCTCCACGTCCGAAGGCAGTTGGGGCGCTTGACCACCCCACCGTCGGGATGCTGGTCCAGCCGCCCACACCCTCTCTTACTGTCCTCACCTCGGTGGCACCTCCTGGCGCTGCGGATTCCTGGTGCTCACCCCGCCAGGGCGGAGAGGGCGGGCTCCCTCTTCCGGGCGCCCCTCTCCAGTGTGGCTCCCTGGCGCTCCCCTCAGGCCCAGCAGGGTCGACAACCCACTTCTTCCTCCCCGGGGACGGAGAGGAGAAAAGCCTCTCTGCTCCTCAGAGCTCCCTGCAAGGAGGCCGACCGCCAGCCTCCCATCGGGCCTGCAGCGCTGCGCGGGTGCTGGCTGGCTCCACGGTCTCCTCGAGGTTTCTGTTTTCTTTTAGAATTTTCTCGACTATTGTAAGTCATCTCTTCCAGGGGACTTCAGGATCAGCTCATCAAGTTTTCTGAAAATCTCACTGTCCTGCGATGGGGATTAAATTGACTTTACGACTGCCGTTTTCTGATTTAGTTTGAGCTCTTGTCAAAAATGCACTCTAGGGGAGAAAATGCAGACAACTGTAATTGAACGACAATTAAAAAATAAAATAAAATATACTCTTGCACATTTCTTTTTAGGATTACTCCCAGGGACGTCATGGGTGTTGGGATGTCTGAGAACGGCACGCGTGCATGGATCGGGGTGGGGGGGACACAAAATGTGATTATCAAGGTGACTGGGTTAGGGCTCACCCATGCCTCAAGGTTGCGGGTTCGATCCTGGTCAGAACGCACACAAGAATCAACCGATGAGTGTCTAAAAAGTGCAACAACAGATCAGCTCCTTTCTCTCTTCCTTCTTCTCTAAGATCAATACATAAATTTTAAAAATGAAAAAAATCTAAAGATGCTAGGCCTGACCTGTCCCCTTCCCACGTCTCCACTACTTAAAAAAAAAAGTGTGACGGGCACGGGTGGCGGGAGTCCTGTGGAGACAGACAACAGAAGCGTGGCGCGCTTGGGGATGCCAGGGCAAGACAGGGACAGGTCTGGAGTCCCGGAGAGCCGCGGGGCCCAGCCACTAGCGCTGAGGGAGGGAGGGCGGGCGGTCCCGGGCTTAGGTCTCCACCTTTGACTAGTCCCTAAGACTCGCTTCTCAACCCTGCCCTGGGCCGGGCGCACCAGTCCGGCCTCGCCCCGGGCTCTGTCTACAACCTCCAGGCTAATCACAGGCTGCGCTCTCCGCCTAAGTCTCCTAGGGCCCCGCCCACCACTCCAACCCCACCCCCGACCCCGCCCACAGGCCCCGGTCTCGATGTGCCTCACTCACTTTCTTGGTGCGCCCCGCAAGCCCCGCCCCTCGTTCAGAAGCCCTCGCGCGGCCCGCGAGACTTGCTGATTCGTGGTGGCGGTGTTCTGTGGCCCTGCGGGGCTCGGATGTCGCGGGTTCGCGTCGTCGCGTCTCCGCTTTGGCCGTGCTGCTTGTCTTCCTCTCGAAGGCGCAGACGTTGCTGGAGGTGCGGCGAATCTGCCGCTGCGAAT
The DNA here is from genome assembly GCF_022682495.2 of Desmodus rotundus. Lineage (NCBI taxonomy): Eukaryota > Metazoa > Chordata > Mammalia > Chiroptera > Phyllostomidae > Desmodus > Desmodus rotundus. The sequence continues at coordinate 137,135,246 of NC_071393.1, read as the reverse complement.
CGGCGGGCGCAGCGGAGGCGGGGAGGCATCGCGAGAGTCCGGGTGCGGGCGCGGCGGCGGCGCGGCGGGCCGAGACACCGGTGCGGCGGGCCCGACCCGTGGTGCCGCCGACATGACGGGCCGGGTGTGCCGCGGCTGCGGCGGCACGGACATTGAGCTGGACGCGGCGCGCGGCGACGCCGTGTGCACTGGCTGCGGCTCGGTGCTCGAGGACAACATCATCGTTTCCGAGGTGCAGTTCGTGGAGAGTAGCGGCGGCGGCTCGTCGGCCGTAGGCCAGTTCGTGTCGCTGGACGGTGGGTCTGGGACCGGGACCGGGGCCGGGGGAGCCGCGAGCTCTGCGGGCTCGACCTCGGGGTCGTAACTGAATTTCCGACCCGGGGGCGACGTGCGGCGGCTGCGGGCGGGGGCCGGGGCCGGGGCCGGGGCCCGTGGCGCGTCCTCCCCCGGGACTACCGCGCAGCCAAGCTGGCCTCCGGGTTACATGGTGGGACTGACGTACGCTCGGCCTCGGAGACCTGCAGGGAGGGCCGCCGTGCCTTCGCCCACTCTCCCCCGACTGAGCCCCAGCGGTGCCGCGGAGCAGTATCCAGGACGGGGGCCACCTTGGGGGGCGGTGTCTGTTCCCGCCAGGGTCTCGGAGAGTCGCCCGGGAGGTGGCGTTGCCTGCTCTGGGTGTTCGCGGCTCGGCAGCATCCGCCAGAGCGGGGCCACCGGGCATCGGTGGACACTTCGGGCGGTCGCCAAGTTGGGTGTCCCGACTAGGACTGCTGACGACGTCGTGGGAGGGTTCCTGTGTGGGCGGGCGTTTTCTCTTCTCCAGGTGTTTCCCAGGGGTGAAGTCTCGGGGCCGCGGGTCACGGGCAGCTGCAGGTTTAACTTCACGCGGACTGACCACTGGCTTTCCTGGCTGCTCCTGCTCTGCGCGCCCCGTGTTCCTGCCTCAGTGTTGGGGGCGCGCATTTGTGATGTTGAACAGCAGCCTCAGTCCCCTGCCGGAGCGTCTGTCCGGGTCTCGCGCTCATTGCCTGTTCGGGTTGTGGGTTTTGTTGCAGTTGAGTTTGGAGCGGTCTTTACGTGTTCTAGTGACAACTCCTTTGTTGGCTATGTGATTGGTAGAGCAGAAGTTTCATGTTTTGACTGAAGTTTGACATTTGATGCAGTCCAGTGGATCGTTTTTATTTTCTTTCACGGGTGGTACTTTTTGTGCACATCCTGGCCCCACATCACCCTGTTTTTCTTCGAGAACTTTTATTCTTCTATGTTTTGCATTAAGATCTATGACCATTTAAAAATTTGTTTTTATTTATTGATTTGAGAGAGAGAGAGAAGCATAGATTCGTTGCTCCATTCCTGGATGCATTTCTTGATTGACTTGTGTATGTGCACTCACCGGGGATGGAACCTGCAACCTTAGCACATTGAGGCCAACCCGCTGAGCTGCCAGCCAGGGCAGATCTATGACTGTTTTGAATTTACTTAGTATAAGGTGTGATGTGTGGGTAGAGGCTCATTTCTGCAGGTGGACGTCCAGTTCCAGAACCATTTGCTGTGGGACTGTCCTTTCTGGACTTGCCTTTGCTCCTTTGGCAATGGATACTGGGCCGTGTTTGTGGGGCCTGTTACTGGGCCCCCAGTTCTGTGTCCTTGGCCCCAGTGCCAGGCCTTTGTCCTCACAGCACTGCCCGGCCTCCTGCACTTTATCCTAAGCCTTGAAATCAGATGTCCCGAGTCCTCCAACTTTGCTCTTCTTAGAATAAGGTTCTGTATGTTTACAAATACACACAGTGGGGCTTTGATTGGAATTGTGTTAAACCTGTTGATGAATCTTGGATGACTTTACATTTTTCCTGTGCTGTGTCTTGCAGTCCATGAACACACTTTGGTCCCCTCTGCTGTATCGTCAGTGTTTGTAGTGTTCAGCCTGGAGCTCCTGTGCATCTTTAGGTAGCTACCTACGGTCCACGTAGAACTATTTAAATGATATTTTTAAAAAGTTCATTTCAGCCCTGGCTGGTGTGGCTCAGTGGATTGGGCACCGGCCTGCAAACCGACAGGCCGCTCATTTGGTTCCCGGTCATGGCTTGTGCCTGGGGTGCGGGCCAGGTCCTGGTTGCGAGTGGCAGCCGATCGATGTATCTCTCACACACTGATGTTTCTCTCCTTCTCTCTAAAAATAAATGCAGTTTTTGTTTCAAGTTTTTCGTTGCCAGCATGTAGAGAGACGTCTGGTCCCGTTGCTGACACGCTGCACTCATCAGTTGCGGGTGTTTTTGCAGACTCCCTGGGCTGTTCTCTGTGGACCGTCCTGTCGTCCATAGACGGGGCTGTTTGCCCTCTTCCTGTGTTTCCCCTCCTCACCGCCTTCTCGGTCCGGCAGCTTTCGCTCCCGGTTTGGCCCCGTGTGAGCCGGGGCTTTGGCGCCTGTTCTTTATCTGTGAAGTTGAGGACGTTCCCTTCTACTCCTAGTTTGATGAGAGTTTATCGTGAGTGGGTGTTAAATATTTTCGGATGCTTTTTCTTTATCAACTGATACGGTCGTGTGTTTTTCCTCTGTGGTGTGTCAGTGTGGCTGGTTTTTGCCCGTTGGACCTGCCTCGCAATCCTGGGGTGAACGCACCAGGCTGTGGGGTGTCGTTCCATGGATGTGTTGCTGGATTCAATTTGCTAGTGTTTTGTTGAGGATCTTTAAGTTTATGTTCATGGTGGTCTGTAGTTTTCTTGTAATGTCTTTGGTTTTGATGCCAAGGCCATGAGCCTCAGGGAGTGACGTGTGAGATGCTCCTTCTCTTCTCTTTTCTGGAAGAGCCTGTGAGGAACTGGTGTTACTTTTTCCTTGAATGTCTGGTAGGATTCACAGTGTGGCCACCTGGCCCAGGGCTTCTTTATCAGAAGGTTCTTCACTACAGATTCTGTGTGTTCTGTGGTTGTAGGCGGTCGGTTAGGGTGTAAGTGGTCCCTGTCCCCTGGGTGAGTTTGTGGTTTGCAGGTTCGGTCCACTTGGTCTGAGTTGCAAGTGTCCGCAGGGAGGGGGGTGGACACCGTTCTCCTGCTGTCCTCCCCAGGGCCGCAGGGTCTGCAGCAGTGCCCCCTTTCTCTCAGATGCTGGTGCTTTCTATGTTCTCTCTTCCCCTCGTTTCTTCTGCTAGAAGTTTATCAAGTTTATTGCTCTTTACAAAGAACCGGCTTTGGGTCGCATTGATTTTTCTCCTCTCTGCCTCCCTCCCCAGGCGTCTTTGTGTTCTTCCTGGGTGGCTTCCCCAGGGTGACTTCCCGGCACCGCTGGAGCCAAGTCGCAGGCACTGTTTGCGGCTTTGTCACACGTTGCCACACTTTTCCCCGCGAGTCATCCAGGACTTTGACGCCTGTTGGGAAGAGAACAGCAACCGGAGGGAGCAGGAGCATTGTGCTGAGTGCTCTCCACTGCCCGAGCCAGCGCCTGTCCACACTGGGCAGGCAGGAAGCTGGGGCTGAGGGGGTACCCAGGGGGTTCTGGACAGAGAGATGGGCTCCCACCCGGGTGCAGAGGGCCCCACTGGTCTACAGCCTTATGAGCACAGGCCTGGAGCCAGGCGCTGTTTGCTGGTGTGGTTGAAAGGTGCCGTGGGGCTGTCTCTCAGGGAAGCGTGGTAGGGGTCCTAGGTTCTCAGCCCGTGGGGACACAGGGAGCTGGTGCCTGGACAGAGAGGAGAGGGGTGGCACCTGCCTGCAGCAGCTCCTGTGTCCTTCAGGGAGGGCTCTCCCAGCCTGGCCCTTTCCCTTCCCCGTCACAGCGGCGGGGGCTCCAGCTGATGACTTGGTTCAGCCTCCCTGGCACCGCTGTGTGTGTCCAGCGGCCTTCGCAGTGCTTCCTTACACCAGCCCCCTGCAGGTGAGCATCCCTGGGAGTGGCCCTTTCCTGGGTCCCAGGGCTGCTGTCTCCCTGCGCACTCCTGCGTGTGCTTTGAGAACCGAGCTGGGCAATAAGCTCGGGGGTTTCCTCCAGAATATGTCAGTTAGAAGGCAGGGTCTGGCGTCTCCCGGCCCTGGGCGCCACCCCAGCACTCCTGCTCTTTGGGGCCCTGGCCCCCAGGCTCCCTGGAAGATGTTCATGGCCAGCAGAGTGTGCTCCTGTGCTGGGTGCACAGCCAGCACCTTGCCCCGTGGTGGCAGTGAGGCTGGGGCTGGGGGGACACCCAGGCCGAGTACTTCAGCTGGTGAGGAGCTCATGGCCAAGGGACAGGTGATGGGCTGAACAGGGTGGGTGCTGAAGCCTGCACACCCAGCAAGGCCAGAACTGCTGGGGCCTCGTGGTCCCTGAGGAAGGGTCCCAGGGAGGGGCACGCCCTGTGCCTGTCAGGGACTGTGAGGGGCAGAGCAGAGCTCCCCAGCAGGCTGTGAGGGATGGGCTGTGTGAGGGACGGCTGCTGCAGCCTGCAGGGCTGGCCGAGCTGAGGGCCCCAGGAAAGCAGCCCTCCCCCTGGGAGCTCCCTCTGGGGTAGGTGATGGCACCTGGGGGAAGAGGGGGCTCCACCCAGCAATGTGGCTCCTGCGTACTTGGGGACCTGCCTGTCTGGGGAGCACCTGCCACGGTGTCCACGGCCACAGTGTCTCTGAGGGCCGGAGGTGTCTCAGTTGTGAGTGATGAAGCACTTCCACACCCTTGTGACAGATGCCCCCTGTAATTGGATGAGAAAGGTTTCCTGCCCCCAGCCCCATGGTGGGGGCAGCAGGGGGTCTCCAGCAGGTGGTGTTGCTTTTGCTGGGGGAGGTCCACTTTGCATGTGCCCCACCAATAGGGGCCTCTCCCAGCATAGCACCCAACAGGAGACGGCACTCCTTCCCCACGAGTTGGGCTGGCCCTGTGGCAACTTTGACAGCAGGAAACAGCTGAGGGGGCTGAGCCTCAGGTCTCAGGAGGCTGCTGCTGCTCCACCAGAGGGTAGATTGTGGACCCTGCCCGGTTCTCAGTCACACCCGAGGCAAGCAAGGGCTCTTGGTGCAGAGCTGTGCAGAGCTGCTCTGCCATGTTCGGGCTAATTGGTCTGATTTGTGTTTCTAGGTGCTGGCAAAACCCCATCCCTGGGCAGCGGTTTCCACGTGAACCTGGGAAAGGAGTCGAGAGCACAGACCCTGCAGAATGGTATCTCCCGCTGCACAGTGCGAGGCGAGGGCGGGCGCAGGGTGAGGGCGGGCACGGGCCCCACTTCCAGGAGGGATTGTGACCAGGCCCCCTCCCCCAGGCCAGCAGGACCCCTCGCAGGCCTCACTCGAAGACTGTGCCAGGGCATTGGGCGGGGTCCGGCTCTGTTCTGTCTCGGTGAGGTTGAGGAGAGACGTGCAGCTCCGTGTGGCTGTGCTTCACCGCAGGGGCAGAGCTGGCCGTCTGGCCCCAGGCCTGTTTCCCGGGTGTGTCGTCTCCATGTGCACGAGGAGAGTTCTCTGCGCTGCAGAACCCCCGTCTCCTGTCGGTTGCATGGCACCTATCGGGGGGCTGCCCTTTGCCGATGCTGCACTGTGAGCCCAGAGGTGTTTGTTTGGATGCTGTCTATCTCCCCTGTGATTCTGATGGATCCACGTCACCTGTTCATTCCTTTGTTGCTGTGCTTTCCAAGTCACAGCTGAGAAATGTAGCCAGTCCAGTCCAGATCGCAGGCATATGCACTGTTTTCGTAGAGTGAGGCCCTGGCCCACTTGGAGCAATGGGCCCAGCCCCTCTCTCCTGCTTGTGGGTGTCCAGCACTCTGACACCAGTTGTTGAGGGATTGGGTCAGCCCGTTGGCTCTGTCTTGGTGGCTGTGGTTTTGTAGCAAGTGTGAAGTCAGGAAGCAGGAGGCTCTCAACCCTGTTCCTTGTTCTTCACCCTGTTCTGTGGACTACTCTGAGTCCCTCGAATTTCCCTGTGAGTTCTAAGGTCGGCTTGCCCGTTCCTGCAGAGCAGCAGCGGGGGCTCTGCCTGGGGTGGGGCGGGGGCTCGTGCTGGGTCTCTAGGTCGGCCTCGTGGCAGGGGGTGGGGGGGCATCGCCCTCTCTACACGGTGGGGTCTCCTGACTCCAGAGCGTGGGTGTCTCTTTACTGACTTAGGTGTTTCATTTGTTCCGACAGTTTTTTGTGGTTTGTGCAATGTAAGTTTTACATTTCTTTCATTACATTGTTCCTAAGTGGTTTATTCTTTTTGATGCTATTGCTTTCTTTTGTGGGGGGTACTCTTTTTTAATCCTCACCCGAGGACATGTTTGTTGACTTTGGAAGAGAGGCAGGGAGGGGGAGAGACAGAAACATCAACGTGAGAGAGAAGCGTTGATCCGCCGACACCTCGACCGGGGACTGGAGCCACAGCCTCTCGGTCACAGGACGCTGCTCCGACTGACCAAACCACCTGCCAGGGCTGGGGCTGCTGCCTTCATTTCATTTTCAGTTGTTCATTGTCAGTGTGCAGATGAACAACTGAAGGACAGGCATTTACCTACTGATCTCGTACTGCAACCCTTACAGAAATCGTGTATTATCACAGTTTTTAGTGGGTTCCCGAGGATTTTACATACAAGGTCATAACATATGGAAATAGGTAGAGTGGGGGCCGCCGGTCAAGGTGGCTTGCCCCTTCGCACAGCTGCGTCAAAATCACAGCAAAACCCGAGAACAGCCGTCACTCAGGAGCATCAGAAATCGAGCTGAGTGGAACTCCAACAGCTGTGGAAATAGAGAAACCACATCCGTGCAGACCAGCAGGAGGGACACCCATGTGGATAAAAACTCGGGAGGGATACCTCGGGAGTGAGGAGTCGCAGCCCCACACCGTGTCCCCGGGCCTGGAATTCATTGCCAGGAAGATGAGTCCCCATGAATTGTGGTTGTGAAAACCAGCGGGGATTGAGTCAGTGGAGGAGGCTGCTGGGGCCCTAAGCAGTTCCTCTTGGGAAACCCACACACGGACTCGCCTACTCAGACTCACTCCCTCTGAGCCCCAGCACCAGGGCGGCAGCTTGAAGGGCCCCAGTCGTTTACAGGGAGAGACTGAGGTGTCCGGCATCCCGGCCAGCAGAGGCCACTGTCTCTTTGCTGAACCCTACCCCCCACAGAGCTGGTAGGCTGGTGCCACATCTGAGACTCCTGGCTCACACATCCGTCAACCTGGCTAACACTGTGTGCCCCACCTTGGAGATCCCCAGAGGCTCTACCCACCCAACTTACAGGCCCACCCAAGAATAGCTTTTCCATAAGAATAGCTCGCCTTGGCTCCTAAATCCTGTCAAACAAGCGACAGCCAGGTTAGAGTCACAGCCTGGCCTCACCCAGGAAGCTCCCAGCCGGGCACAGGCAGCAGCCACCTCGGATGGCTTTGCAGGCCCAGCGGGGTGCCCCGGGCAAAACACAGGTGGGGGCTGACCTTGGCCTGCACCTCCCGGGAAACCCAGGGCCAACACACCTAGTGGACAGCAACAGACCACTCACACACGTGACCCGTGGCCGTGAACAATGCGGGGGGAGGTTGCTTGAGGGAGTAGGGGGCGCTGGTGGAGGGGGGCAAAGGGGGAAAATCAGGACAACTGTAATAGCATAATCAGTACAATACAACTAAAAAACAGCTTTCCTTCACTTCCCAAACTGGGTGGTTTTATTCCGTGTCCTTGCCTGCTGACCCCCGCTAGGCCCTCCAGAGCCATGTGGAGGGAAGGGTCCTGTCCCTCGCTTCAGAGGACAGCATCCAGTTCCTCGCCACAGAGCGTGAGGTCAGCTGTGGTCAGCTCAGGCAGGGACACTTTCCCCAGGCCTTTGGGACGCTTCTGTGAGGACACTGAGGGACCTTAGGGCACACAAGAGCACCCCAAGTCAATGCGCCCCACGCTCTACCTGCACGCTGCCCACCTCTGTGGCTCTCAAGGACCTGCCCCCACCCTGCTGCCCCTGGGGATGGGGTGGCCAGTAACTCCCCCCAGGCCAACGGGGCGCCACCTGCGGCAGGACCCCCAGGCAGCGTGTCCTCTGAGCTCCCCTGCACCTTCCCTTAGCGCCTGGGGGTGGGCTAGCATCTCACTCCAGGCGGGTGCTTAGAGGCTAGAGGCTGCCTTGGAAGGACACGCCACGCTCCCGGTCTGAGCTCTGATCGCCCTCTTTCTTTTCCTTCTTAACCGAGGCGCAGGAGACCCTGGCTGAGGAGCGCAGGCCGTGGCACTCCACCAAAAACGGATTTTAGAGGGTGGCGGCAGGGTGGGGGGAGAGGAAAACAGACATTAATTTGTGGCTCCACTTACTGACGCGTTTGTGGGTGATTCCTGTACATGCCCTGACGGGGGACTGGACCTGCAGCCTTGGTGCTTCGGGATGACGCTCTAACGAGCTGAGCTGCCTGGCCAGGCCTTTCTCGGGGAATTTGTTTCCTTTTTCTCTGTGTGACTTGTGTGTAGTGAGGTCATGCAGCGTGCCGACTGAGCCTGGACTGCGGGACGCGCTGAGCCTCGCTGACCAAGGCGGCAGCACCCTCCCGGAGCCCACACGGCCCCTTCTGCCTCGGACGCCAGTGTGCACCCCAGAGCACGTCCCTCGGGAGTGTCGGGCGTGGGCCGGTTGGCTGGTGGCTGTGTGGGCCGTGGTCTGGGGGACGCTTGTCTGTCTTGTGCCGTTACCCTCCCGCCAGCAAGCAGGCTCAGGGTCCTGGGGCCGCGGAGCCAGGGGCACCCGGGTCACCATCTTTGCGGAGGGTGTGCAGGCAACTCAGGCCAGTGACCGCCACTGCCCACGCCTGTGGCTGCTGGGATGTCCCCTTCTTGTGAGGTGCCTGCTCGTTGCCTCTTGCACCCGTTTTTTAAGTGGACTAGTCTTTTTCTGGCTGGTTTGTGGGAGCTCCACATTCTAGATTTGAGTTCCTTGTTGGATGCACGTGTTTCGAATCCCTCTCCCAGTCGATGGGTTGCCTTTCCACTTTTTAAACGTTGTCCGTTGAGTTCTCAATTTTAATGAAGCACCACTATCAGTTTCTTGTGGTTAGGGTTTTTTGCGACTTGTTTAAAAATTCTCGTGCACCCCGAGGTCTGAAGACACTCCGCCATGTCCGTGCCTGGAGCACTACTGCTTTCTTTCACACTGGGTGTGTGACTCACTTGGACCCGTTTGTGCCCGTGCTCCGAGGGAGTCCTGGCCTGCACATTCCAGTGGGCGCCCCGTGTGGGGCCAGCGCCACCCTCAGGAGGCTGCCCTTCTCGGCAGGCCTGGTTGTTGGTCACGTGAGCACGGTCTGTCCTGGTCCTCTGTGCTGCGTGGACGCGGCTGCAGGGCCTCTGCTCTTGGGCCTTCCCGAGTCAAGGTTCCCACCAGAAAACCCGCCGGGGTGTCGCTGCAGGTGCTTATGCTGTGGGAAGGGGCCCCGCACTTCATTAGCCCCACCCCTACTTCAGGGCTGGTCACCGTCCCGGTTGTGCCCTGCTTGTCCGGTGCCATGTCCCCGTGTCCCTGACTTCGCTGCCCTGCCAGCATTTCCCCGTCGTCACGAGCGATGTGATGTCAGCACTTAGTCACTGGCCACTTCGCCCCCGCCCTTCTCCCTGTTGTTAGTGCAGGGCATCCTGACTGCCCGCGTGGGCCTGCGCCCTGGTGGGCCGCGTGTGCGGCATCCACGTCCCAGTGTCTGACCATCAGTCTTGGTGCGGCCTCTGGGTCTGGAGCGCGGGAGCGGAGGCCTGTCCTGTCCTTCTCGTGTCGCTTTCTCATCACGCTGGCCCCTCACAGGCCTCTGTGTGACGCCTGTCTTGGCCTCGAGTGGGGTTCGCTAGTGAGGCTGTGTGAACCAGTGTCCTCTTGGTGGGACTTTGTAGTCACGAGAAGTTCCTCGAGAAGGCTGCTTGTCACGGGACCATCGCAGTTTCCTGTCTCCTCCCGTCGGTGTCTACGGGTGAGCCCCATGGCTCAGCGGGCGTCCTGCTGCCTCCCTGGCCCTCCCTTTGCTTGGGCCCTTCTTTCTCTCTGGGCGGCTGCAGTTGGTTTCTCCACCAACCATGCCCGGGATTGTCCGCTCGAAGTTGTGCTCATCTTTCCGGAGTGTGGCTTTGTGGACGTTTGCCGTCTGCCTGTCCCTTCCCTCCGGCACCTGCCTCTCAGCTTCCGTGTGGGCACTTTCAACCGCTCTTCCCAGCTCCCTTTGGCTGGCGTCTGCGTTTAAAGCTGTGCCTCCCGCTGTGCCTCCCTCTGCGCCCGGCCTGGCTAGAGCCCACAGGTGTGCAGACAGCTAATTCTCTCCTCCTATGGGGGGCGGGCCCAGAGAGCACCCCCTGACGCAGCAGCACCTTCCGGACCAGCGTGGCCACACTGTTGGCCACACTGTGGACGCACGCAGCTGCTGGTCTGCTCTGCTCCTCTCCGGGCATCTCTGGGGGTCCTCAGACCCTCTGGGCTGCTGTGGCCTCGCCTCCCTTGTCTTCTCCCTCGGTGTTGGTTTCCCCAGGAGCCTGGGCAGGTGTTCGGAGGAGGCCCTGCATCTGAGATTGCCGTGGGTCTCGGAGGGGCCCCGCAGAGGTCGGGTGAGCTGACACCTGTCCCTGCCAGGCTCCGCCCAGAGGTCCCTGGGTCCCGTTTCTGCACTGTGTTCCTTCAGCAGCACTCAGTCCAGCCCCTCAGAGCAGGAGGGGGACCAAGTCCGCCCCGGGGAGGCTGTCCTCACACACAGCGTGCACACCAGCGCAGTTGCTGGGGATGCCAGGTGTGACGTTCTGATGGGGAGGTGGCGACTGGCCCTGCTATCCTTCTGTCTGGTCGGTCAGGGTCTTGGTTCTGCCTAGGCCTTGGCTCCACAGAACAGTGACCGTGACCCATGTCCGTCCCTTCAGTCCAGCTGGAGGCCCTGGAGCTGCGTGGGTGCTTGAGGGGGCAGGGCTGTGGGGCGGGGGTGGGGTGGGGGTCCACAGGGGCACTGGTGGCAGGTCCCTTGGGTGGAATCCAGCTCATAGCCCCCACTGCCTGGCCGGTTCCTCAGGCTGCTCCTCGGCACCCCCATTCGGGCAGCAGTCCTGGTCAGCGCACAAACCCCAGGACAGCCCAGAGCTCACGCCTCCCTGGCCAGGGTCCGAGTCAGAGCAGGGGGCCAGCCATCATCGTCGTCTGTGGGCTGAGGGGAGGCCACGCCTGCGTCCCAAGTGCTGTGCGCAGCAGTGACCGTCGCCTTGTGTCCTAGGGCGGCGCCAGATCCACCACCTGGGGAGCCAGCTGCAGCTGAACCAGCACTGCCTGGACACGGCCTTCAACTTCTTCAAGATGGCAGTGAGCAAGCACCTGACCCGGGGCCGGAAGATGGCTCACGTGATCGCCGCCTGCCTCTACCTGGTGTGCCGCACGGAGGGCACGCCGCGTATCCTTTGGCTTGGGGCCTCTCGGCTGGCCGCCTCTTCACTGTGGGGTGCGGCAGTTGCGGGGATCTTTGTTTTGTCGAACACCTGGTGGGGTCAGCCGTCCGGATGAGCGCCGGGCTTCCTGGTTGCCTGTCGCCTGTTGAGGAGCTGGGTGGCTGGGCCCCTGTGCCCCTTGGCCCCTAGGGGGATAGTGGGTGCTCTGCCGCCATCCTTCAGCATCTCCCTGTGGCTGGGCGCTCATAGCCAGGCCGGTGCACAGTGCAGGGTGAGTGGCCTCCCGGAGGCCTGCTGGTCTCACGGCCGCCCCACAGCTCTGCCTTCTCTGGAGAGGACCGCGCCTATTCTCCCTCGCTGTGCATGCCCGGGGTGCCTTGGGTGCAGCTCTGCAGGCGGCCCACATGCCCAGGGTCCATCCAGTGCCCCTGGGCTCCCTGCCAGGCTGTCTGCCCTCCTGCTTCCTGTGCTCTTTTCCCTACCCCTGTTCTGGGTGGGCCCCACTCTCGCCCCATGGCCTCCAGTCTCCCTTCTGTCTGCGCCCACAGGGGATCTTAGGGTGCAGAGGGTTCTCCCAGAATTTGCACACCAGGGCCGGAGCATTCTGCCTCCTTAGACCTGCTGAGCAGCCCAACACCCCGAGTCCCACCCTCCATCTGCGGTGGGAGCTCCTTCACTGAATGAGAAGGTTCTTGGAGCCGTGGACTTGGTGGCTCTGGCACCTCCTGCCCGGGGCTGCCCAAGCCACCGGTTCCTCCTCCTGTGCTGCTCCGGCCCAGCCCTGCAGTCCTGTCTTCCCTGTCTTCTTCCTGTTTACTGTGGGCCCAGGTGCAGCTGGGGACAGAGGCCATGTGTGGGGATGCCCTGTCTGCAGAGCATCAGCAAAGGCAGACCCCTAGATGGAGTGCACAGGGCTGCCCGCCAGGTGAGGGTGACCGGTGGCCCAGTCCAGGGTTCCTCTCTGAGGTGGTAGAATGGGTCCGCATCAGGTTGGAGCGCAGCTCTGGGTAGACTGAGGACCACTGAACTGCATGCTGTGAACAGGTGAACTGTGGCTGTAACTCTGACCCTGTAGCACGGTCACAGATCAGATAGCAGGATGTGGGGAGGCCCGGGCCAGCCTTGGGACGGCTGCTTTGGGGGAGACAAGTGGAAATCTGGACACCCCTCTCATTCCTGCCCCGGGGCCCTCCTTGCTCCCCTGGCTTGGCTCTGTGGTCCCCGTTCTGGCACCGCCTCATCCCTTCCACGTAAATTCCAAACACCCAGAGTCCACACAAAGCTGCTCTCTTCTGGCCCCAACTAACTGCCTGCAGCCCCCCACCCTCATGTGCCTGCGCGGTTCCTCCCCTCTCTGGCTCACAGAAGGTCTGGCAGGAGGAGACCTGCTCTCTAGACTTCCTGTCCCCGGCCCTGGGCAGGTGTGACTGCAGAGACTTTGGGGCTGGACGTCCAGACCAGCTGCTGCACACAGAGTGCAGGTGCCTTTGCCCACAGCTGGCGTCCACCCTCATTTGCTGGGCTCCAGCCCAGTGGCCAGCAGGCCAGTGTGGGAGGCCTGGGGGTCTGCAGGCAGCCAGGAAGCAGTGTGGGAGTCTCTGTCACCTCTGACTTGTCGCTGCCTGAGAGAGCGTTGGGCTGGAGGGATAGGTGTACTCAGAGCCTCCGCGGTCGACTGGCAGCATCCAGCCTGCTGCCGCCTTCGGACCCTCTATCTCTGGGACGGCAGACGCGGCGCTTGGTCACCGCACTTGTGGTTTGCAGGTCCGGGCCGGCTTTCAGAGTTAGCTCCGTCCCCATGGCCACCGCCTGCCCCTCAGCAGAGGACTGTTTCCTGTGGGTGGCGCTGTGCTCTAGGAGTGGGGTGAGCAGGACGGCACCTCCTCTGGGCATTGGGCCCGTGGCGGCTGTCTCTGTGGGTTCAGGCTCCTGTGCTGCAGCAGCTTGGCGAGGCGGCCCTCCCCCCCTGCCCCCTGGAGCCTGCAGCCCAGCCGCTGTGGGGACGCAGCCTCCCACATCTCGTGTCCACGCCTGTGCCGGGTTTTCTCCCGAGGGGTGGACCATCTTTTCCTTGGTAGCAGCTTCACAGAGACATGATGCCCCCCCTCCCCCCCTCCACTTGCCCACTGGGGGCACGACTCTGTATGATCCCCGGTGCTCAGCAGGCGCGTCCGCCGCTGCCTCTCTGCGTTTGCCTCGTGGTTGTGTTGTGTGCTCCCCGAGGCTCCAGGTCTGCGGGGGGCCCGCCCTGCCCTTCGGCCGAGGGGCTGTGTCCCCCAGCGGCCACTCACTCCACTGAGCACCTGCCAGGGCTACTCCAGCTTCTTGAGTGGCCTGACTTGAGTTGGTTTTCCCTCATGGTAAGTGTTGGAGACCGTGCATTTCTCTGCAGCTGGGCTTTGCTTTGGTTCAGCATCTCCCTTTTTTTCTTTTTCTCACCCTCACCTGAGGACATTTTTCACTGCTTTCAGAGAGAGGAAGGGAGGGAAATGTCGATGGTTGCCTCCCAGATGTGCCTCGACCAGGTGTCAAACCTAGGACCCTCTGCCCAGGACTGCTCTGCCCAGCCGAGCTGCCCTGTCAGGGCGACACCCCCCACTTTCGATGTGCTGTTTGTCAGGGCATTCTGTGATCTGCACGGTCACCTCTTGTGTCCTGGGCTCGTTTACAAGACGTGCTCTGAGGACGGGCCCTGAGTGGCCTCCTGAGCCGGAGGCCGTCCACGCAGCTCAGCAGCGTCGGCTCTGGAGGCTGCAGTGTTCCGCGGGGGTTGGGCTGCCTGTGCCTGTCAGGGTGCCCTGCCTGGGTTCCCCTGGGGCTGTGGGAGGGCTGAGAGCTCTGCTGCTCCCCACAGCTCCCTGACCCGTCACATCAGAAGCTATGTCATCAGGACACGAACTGGGGGTCGTCCTGTGGGAATGACTCTTGGAACACCGTAAAATGCCCTCTGTGTCACTGCCCGCGTTCCCCGAAGTGCGGCCGTGCTGGATGCGAGGGAGGCCTCACCGGTCCCACAGACCTCCTGTGCTGCACCCCTGCCCTGGCCCCTGGGACCGCCATGGTCGTGCACTCCCTCTGTCCCCCTCCCATCCTCACAGTCATCACAGCCTGTGGGCCTGTGCATGGCGCACTCTGTCGTTGGGGCTGCCGCCCTCAGAGACTGAGAAACTCGGCCCTTGAGTGTCTGCCCTCATGGGGGGCTGCAGCCCCCAACACCTGATTCGGGCTCTGGTCCAGCCCCAGGGGGTTTCCTTTGGAGTTCCTCCGTAAAGCCGCCGTGGACCCAGTGTGACCACTTTGCTTTGTTTGACAAGTCCCTGGTTCAGCAGCTGTGTTTCGGGGCGGGGGGGTGTGTCTAGCCTGGCAGTGCTGCACCGAGGGCCTGTTCTGGGTGCAGTTGGATCATGTGGCAGGAGCGGGGGACAGGGCCCATGCCTGAGTCCCCACCGCCCTCCCCTCAAGCACCAGCACGGTGCTGGTGCCTGCGTCTGTCCGCAGGAGCTGGGAGGCCTGGTGCAGGTGACACCCCAGCACCTGCAGGCACTGAATGTTACTGCGCACTTGAGATGGGCCACGCCCTCTGGGCAGTACGCCTCTCGGTGCGTGGGCACCTGTGTGGGTGGGGCCCCCTCTGTCCTGCCCTGGCTCACAGGAGTCTCTGGAGGGTCCAGTCACCCTGCTGCTACCTCACTCTTCCCTCCCGATCGGCGCTGAGCTGAGGTTTCCACAGGCCTGTGGGTGAGAGAGATGCTCCTTGACCTGCCCTGCAGACATGCTCCTCGACCTCAGTGACCTGCTCCAGGTACAGTGCCCTCTGAGTCCCTGCCCCTTGGATCTGTGCTGAGGCACATGCTTCCCCGCCCGGCCAGGAGGGTCCCTGGGCAAGGGACATAAGAGACCGTGGTCTCTAGTGGGGGCCCCATGTTGTCCCCGCCGGTGGTGGGGCCCAGGTGGACTCAGGTGTGGGCAAGGGCAGTTGTTTAACAGGCAAAGACCAGACGTGCATGTGTGAAATGCACACGGTCCTGCTTCCACAGGGCGTGGAGAGAGAGTTGCCTTCTGAGCACCAGGGAGCATGTCCTGTGGAGCCTCTCATCTCCAGAGGGCCGAATGTGACAGAGAGACCCCGTATGGGCACACATGTGCATGGGGCGCGCTCCAGGGCAGGGCGGTGCCAGGTCGGGGCCATCGAGGCTCTGTATGCGCCCCACACCCTGGGCTGGGGCCAAGGGCCCTCTCCACTGGGGATTTGGACAGTGAAGTTGTGGCAATGAAAACAGACGTTACCACAGTGTGAGGATTTATGCAGAGCCACACGAGTCCCATCCCCATGGGGGAAGCTTGTCCCAGCCCGGGCATCACACGGGGTGCTGGGCTGACCAGCACCGGGCGCTGCCGGTATTTCTGTCCTGGCTACCCTTACGCATGGCGTCTCTCAGGGGTCTGCTCCGAACACCCGCCTGAACTGTGAGACCCGAGTACTTCCCGGGCTGTGCATCAGGTGACCGGCTGCCTGGGAAGGACGTGAGAGGCCAGGCAGGACCGCTGTCCAGGAAGGGATTGGGCCCTGCCTGCAGGGCAGGAGTGTTCTGGTAGTTTCTCACTTCCCAGCTTTGGAAACAGGAAACCAGTCAGGCACCCACACGAAGAGGGCAGCGGGAGTGGGTGTTTCCGCTCACCCGGAGCCGAACCAGGCCTTGCGGGGTCCCTGTGCTGACCTGCAGATTCAGGCTGTATGCACACAGTTGGCTGCCCCGATGCCTTGGGGGAAGGCTGTGCCTCAGACTCCCCAGGTGGGCTGGGTGCAGCATTTGCAGGGAAGGTGTTCCACCCTCGACTGTGGGCCTCACCCCAGGGCTCACACTGCCAGCAGCTGACCAAGTAGAGAGGAAATGAGTACCAGACTCAATATTGGAAGAGATCACCCAGGCTTAGGGTCTTGTTTTGTTTTTATGCACATCCCCCAAGGTTTGGCACTCCCTGGTTGAGTGAACAGTGAACACCCTCCAGCAGGAGCCATGGGAGCACCCATGGGTGCCGGCAGGAGGCCCCTTTGTCCCATTGTGGCACAGCTGATAGGGGTGCTCACCTGGGCAGGGCCCTCAGAGGTGGAGCCGGGATCCTTGTATGTGCAGAGCCTACCTGTCCTTGGGCGTAGTGGGGAGGGCTGGCCGGCCACCCCCCACGGTGACCAGCCACCATCAGAGGAGCTGCGAACAGTGACCCTGAGCTGGAGTGTCTGTCACGACGACCTGTGATGGGTGAGGAGGGACGGCGTCTCTGGTGGTAAAGCCTGTGTTTCAGTGCTTCCCCTTTTAACACTCTATTGCTGCTGGAAGTCCGTTCAGGGAGCCCCTCCCTGGGCACTCGCACCTTCCCTTCCTGGGACATGGGACAGGGTGGCAGCAGGTGGCGTGGCAGGCAGGCCTGCACAGAGGCAGGGGGCCGGGAGGCCTGGAAACCTGGTGGGAGCCCAGCCGAGGCGTGCACATGCACACACATGCTAATGCATGCACATGTGTCCATGCTAACGTGCGCACTAATGTGCATGCTAGCAGCCACGTGCAGACACATGCACATTCATGCTAACACCACACATGCACAAACATCCGTACACACTCTCGGCACACACACGTGCATGGGCCGGAGCACAGGCCATGGGCTCTGTGAGCTGCTGGCCCTCAGGATGGCTGCCCCGGAGCCTTCAGGGCACCTATGAGCAGCAGGTGCAGTGACTGTGCCTGGCCGGGGTGGAGGGGGGCCCCCCAGGACCTCCGGCTCCCCCCTCACTCCTCAGCACCTGGGTGGGTGTGGCACACACCATGGTCTTGTTTTTCCTGGTGGCCTCTTGCGTCCTGGGCCAGGGGCCCACAGGCCAGGCTGGGTCAGGCAGGGAGCTCTCTGGGAGGCCCGAGTCCCAGGGCTGGGCCCGTGGGGGGGCTGGGGGGGCCGATGGGTTCTTTAAAACACCAAAACGAAACACGCAACTTAAGAGAAAGCAGACGTTTCCTAATTACAAACGCCACCCCTGGGTGGTTCTTCTTGACAGGTGAACGTGTATGTGCTGGGCAAGACGTTCCTCCTGTTGGCAAGAGAGCTCTGCATCAATGCACCGGCGATAGGTACGGCAGGGCTGGTGCCGAGTGGGGGGTCGTGTGCCAGTGCAGGACACGGCGAGGTGAGAGACGTGTCCGGGCTCTCAGCAGGGTGGCAGTTATTTCCAAATGAAAGCCAGAGTGCTGATGTCTGTCCTGAGCAGCTGTGGACAAGGGTGTGGACAGAGGGAAGCATGGGCACTGCCACAGGCGGGGCCCCGTGTCTGCCTTTTGAGGTGCACACTGGCAGCCAGGTGCCTCGGGGAAGGCAGGGCCTGGGCACAGTGGGCAGCCCGGCTCGAGTGCTGAAGTGTCGCCAGGAGGCCGGTTTTCAGTTGGCCTGGGCAGGCTGTTCCTTCCTGTGCCCATCAGCGTCCAGTGCGTCTCCTGGAAGTAAGGGAAAGCAGTCCTGAACCACCCACAGGATGGCCCCTGGGGCAAATGGTCCCCTGGGGCTGGTGGGCCTGGAGGCTGGAGTGGGTGCAGGGTGGGAAGGGCCCTCTCCTCCCAAGAGGCCACATTCCCCCTGAGTGATGCAGCGCCTCCCCTCCTCTGGGGGTCCTGTAGAGGTTTTCCAGAAACAAACCTTTGGGGCTGTGTCCTCAGAGAGGAGAGAGCCTGCTTCACTGCAGTTCACCCATGTGGGGTGATCCCAGCCTGCCAGGGGCGTTCCCAGGGGGTAGAGCCCTGGGCCCCCCAAGTGCCCCCACCCCACCCCCTTGAATCAGTATTTGTCACGTAGGAGGGTTTTGTCTGAGCAGCTAGTGATGCTTAACCAAGTGCAAGACTTCTAGTCTCTTCCAGGGCATTCTAGCTACAGCCTCAGCAGGCAGGCCTGCCCAGATGGGGGAGGCCCCGCCTCTGGCAGAGGGTAGACCTGGAGCAGGCGGGCTTCCCTGGGCTGCAGTTTGCTTCTCACCTGTGCAGTTCAGCACTGCAGGTGTTCCCTGCTGGTGGGCCGGTGAGAACTTGAGCAGCACTTATCTATGTGAGGCTCTCACTTTATAAACTTGAGATAAGCTATTTGAAATGACTGTGCCCAGATTTCAGACTTGAAGGGAAGGTCTAAAGCTTAGAACCACTTAGAATAACATCCAAGAAGGCGGGAGGGACAGCCAAGCCCGCCAAGCAGTTGGCGTGGGTGCCACCGGCAGGGTCGGAGCTGCTGTCTGCCCCCAGCCTGCCCTCCACCTGCCATGGGCACCCCAGTGCGCAGTGTGGGAGATGCCATGAGGCCTAGTCACTAGCATTCGGAAGCCCACGCTCTGGCTGTATAGAAAACATCTATTTCATACATTTGGGCCCACTGTGTACAAAAGATTCACCAAGTGCATGACGCCCGCCAGCTGCCGCGGAGAGTGAGTGCCACCCTCCCCACCTCCCCCACAGCACATCCCAGCCAGCCGCAGCATCTCAGGCATAGAAGATGAGCTCGGGGATCTGCCCACCCTGGACCCCGGTGCCATTGGTGCTGTCCGAGGAGCACTGGAACTGGAAGGTCACCTTCCCGCACTGCACCTCGGTCATACCCTCCTGCCCGAAGTAGCTGAGCTCGCTGCCATCCAGGACAGCGCTGGCTGTGTAGAAGGTGTCCTGCTCCACCTGCACAGGGTGCTCGAACCAGACTGAGAAGGTACTGCTGGAGCCGTCAGAGACGAACCTGGTCAGGTTCTGGGCAAGGACCACCCCTAACCGCTTGAGCTCAATCTTCACGCTGTACTCAGCTTTCCCTGAGCTGGAGCCATACAGGCCCAGCCCCGCAACAAACACCCTCCTGTCTGCGGCAAACTGGATGCTGTCACAGCGCCCGCGGTAGCGCCACTGGTTGCTGCGGTAGGCGGAGGACTGGAAGCGGTGGCACCTCTGTGGGGCCAGGCCCTTCCTCTTGGTTAGTGGGAAGTCCAGTGGGGGCTTGTTGGCCGCTGTGTACCACAGGAAGATGTTGTGGGTCTCCTCCAGGGTCAGGATGTCCGACTGGGCAGCGCCATTGGCAAACTCCTCCAGGCTCATAGTTGGAATTCGGACCAGGTAGAGGACTGGCCCCAAAACATGCCTCTTGTTGCGTGGGGTGACCGGCAGGCCCTGCCTCTTGCACTCTGCCTCGGCCCAGCTCAGCACAGCCTCGAAGACCACTGCCTCCTTGGTGTTGAGGGCCTCCCGAGCGACAATGATCTCCAGGGTCTGCCAGTCGATCTCACAGAAGCCCTCGGACCTCAGGGCCATCTCCGCCTGTGCGTCGATGACTTCCCAGCAGCGCTGGGTCAACTCGGGCTCCTCAAACAGCCGGCTCTGAGACAGTAGGACACAGGCGTTTTTGGCTTCCAGGCTCGTCTCCAGAAAGTGGACACAGGCTTTTGCTAACGCGGGGACAATGTACTTCTTGGCAGCGTAGAGAGTGGCCAGCACTGTGTCTGCTTCCAGGTCAATCTCATCACTGTACATGTACCTGGCAGGGTGGGGACCACGTCACCAGCTGCTTGGGACCCACCAAGCACCCAGCGCCTGGGAGACAAGCCCACCAGTCCTTGTGGACTTCGACTCCAGGGCTTTGGCTGCAGGGCATCAGACATGGAAGAACCACCCAAACTCAGCCAGGGGAGCCCACTTACTTCAACATGATCAGGAACGCCGCAGGCTCCACGTCAGGAATGTGGATTTCCGACTTGACTTCTGCCAGGTCCCCATAAAACATGGCATAGAAGACTGAGCTGCCGACCGCCAGGACGTACTGTGGAGAGAGAGCGCACTGTCCTGAGCCCTGGACCCCCCTGCCCCAGCGATGCCACACCCCGGGGTAGAAGACAGTCCGTTCCTAATAAGAAAATGGCCTGTCACCTTTGGGAGCTCAAAGGGCCAAGCTTCTACCAACCTTGTGGGCAGGCACTCTCCGGGCCCCTCCTGGGGGGCCCACAATGAAGTGGACGTCGGCCATGAGCTCGTTGTTGAACATCAGCGCGTTCCTGTAAAGGGGAAAGGCACGAGGCGCAGGGCTCGAATGGCGTAGGGCTCCGCCTGCGCTCGGAGGAGGGGGCGCTGAAAGACCAGCTCCGGGCCTCAGGGCCGGACGGGCGGGGCGGGGCGGGGGCGCAGGCTGCAGGCCAGACACAGCCGGGACTCACCTCTCACGCAGGGTCGGGTGGAAGGACTGCCAGTTGGGGCTCTCCAAGTTGTTGTTGTCGGGCGCGGGCGGCAAGGGCGCAGGCGGGGGCGCGGCCGGCGGCGGAGCGCTGGGCAGGCCCTTCCTGCCGACAGCGGCAGCGTTGCTGTTGGCGATGTCCGTGGCGGTGGCAGCCGTGGCGCCTGCGGGAGCGTACAGCTCCGCGGCCATCTTCACCGGCAGGTCGGCCTCCGCGCACAGGGGCGGTGCGCCGTGCGCCCTCCCGCTGCGCCTGGGTCTTGGGGGCGGCTCTGCGAGCACCAGGAGCGCGGTGAGGCACTGCGTCACCCGACCGTGCAGACAGGCCAGGGGTAGCAGCATGGGGCCGCAGCGAGCACTGCTTCCTCACCCGGCTGCCCACTGCCCGGCCGCAGGGGGCGCCGTTCACCTGCGCGTCACTTTGCGTCAGGGTGCCTGGGCCGCCCCGCGAGGAGGACGTACGTGCCCGAGGCCCCGCCCCGCGCGCTGACGAGCACGCCTCCAGCCCCACTTCTGGAGCAGGCGGCGCAGGCCTGCGCACTGCTGTGATTCCGGCCGTGCTAAGTCTCGCAGGGTTGCTCTGGCCGGAGGCCAGGGCCAGCAGTGGGCCGTGGTGTGGTTGGTCCTGGGACTGCCCAAAGTCCGCGGACAGGCAGTGCAGCTATCCGCATTTCTCTGATGACCAGTGGGTCCACACCTGGCTGTTGGTCTGTTTGCCAACTCGTGTCTTCCTTGGAGAAATGAGGCTTCACGCCCTGGGCATTTCTCTCTCTCTCTCTTTTTTTTTTTTTTTTTTTTTTTTTTTTAGGGGGGGGGGAAGACGTGAATCCGTTGCCTACGACCTGTACCCTGAAGGGCCAGATTGAACCCACAACCTTTTGGTGTATGGGCAGACCCTCCAAACAGCCACCTGTCCAAGGGCCCTTTTGTTTGCTTTTCCAATTTTTTATTTATTGATTTTAGAGAGGGGGGAAGGAGAGCGAGAGAAACATAGATTTGTTGTTCTGTTTATTTACAAATTTGGTGGCTGATTCTTGTGTGTGCCCTGACTCGGGATCAAACCTGCAACCAGCGTCTGGGAACTACGCTGCAGCCAACTGAACTGGCCCGCTTGAACTCTGCCCTTTTTAAAGATTTTAGAGACAGGGCAAGGGAGGGAGAAAGAGACGGAGGGAAACATCAATGTGCCTCTCGCGTGCCCCCTACTGGGGACCTGGCCTGCAACCCAGGCATGTGCCCTGATTGGGAATCAAACCCGTGACCTGGACGTTTATAGACAGGCACTCAAGCCACTGAGCCACCCCAGTGTGGCTGCCCGTTTTTTCTAATCAGGTGTCTGTTGTTCTGGAGTCACAGGAGTTCTCTGCATATGGCATGTTAATCCTTTCTCAGACACATGATTTGAAAATGCTTTCATTTCCTCGGTGCCTTTTCATGCTAATTGTTTCCTTTGCTGCCCTGGAGTTTTTAAGCTGATGTTGTCATGTTAGTGGTTTTGCTCTGTTCCCTGTCCTTTTGGTATCAGATCCAAGACATCTTTGCCCATTCTGATGCCCTGAGCTCCCCCCAAGCCTTCTAGTTTTGGGGTTCCACATCTCACAGTTAGCTCTCTAATCTGTTTTGTGTTTTATTTTAGTTTTTGACTTTAGAGAGAGAGAGGAAGAAAGACACATTGATTTGTTGTTCCACTTATTGATGCACTTTTTGGTTGATGCTTGTATGTGCCCTGGCTGGGGATCGAACCTGCAACCTTGGCATCTGAGGATGATGCTCCAACCAACTGAGCTGCCCAGCCAGGGTTGAATTGGTTTTCGTATGTGATGTAATATAAGGGTCTAGATTTCCAACACCATTTTGTTTTGTTTCTTTTAGAGAGAGTGGGGAGGGAGAAAGAGAGGGAGAGAAACATCCATGTGTGGTTGCCTCTTGCATGCCCCCTACTGGGGATCTGGCCCACAACACAGGCATGTGCCCTGACTGGGAATCGAACTGGTGACCCTTCGGTTCTCAGGCCCGGGCTCAGTCAGCTGAGCCACCAGCCAGGGCTCCAACCCAGTTCTTTGAGGAGACTGCCCTTTCCTGGCTTCCTGGTACCTGTGGAGGCTCGCTGAGCATGTGCGGGGCCGTTTCTGGGCTCATTTCTGCCCCAGCCGTGTGTGTGTCTCTGTGCCTGCACCACGGTGCTGCCTGGTGTGGTCTTTTTAAACTTCTTTCCGGGTGGTGATGATTTACTGTTTTTGGTTATTACTCCTTTTGTCTACCTCAAATACTTTATTTTGTTAACTTTTAATTTTTTACTTAGTATTTAGTTCATTGTTTCTTCCTTAACAAAGCATTTAAGTCTAAGTTTGCTCTCTAATTTCCTAATACTTTGCTTGGATGTGAGGGAACTGTTTTATCTTTTTCTGGCTAATATCTAGTATTCTTTTTTTTTTTTTAATCCCCATCCAAGGACACGCTTGCTGATCTTTGACAGAGAGAGCAGCACTGACCGGCTGCCTCCTGTGTGCACCCCGACTGGGGCTGAGCCAGCAGCCTTTCTGGTGTGCAGGGTGGGGCTCTAACCAGCCAAGCCCCCGGCCACACGCATTTAGGACTCTCGCACTTGTGGTCAGAGGGCATGAGCTGTGAGAGTTGTGTTCTCGGGCCTTATGGAGGGTTTCTTTGTTCTCCCACACACGGCCAGTCTTCAGAGCGGCCCCACAGGCTTCGGAGAGGCATGACTGCTGTTTTTAGGGTCTTGGACTTGAAATACATAGATTATATATATTTTAAACTGGCTTTTGGGGGGCATCGCTTTGTTGTGCTACCCATTGGTGCAGTCACTGGCTGGTTCCTATGTGTGCCCTGACGGTGGATCGAACCCACAACCTTGGTGTGTGGCGACAACCAGCTGAGCTGCCGGCCAGGGCCGATTCTTGCACAGAGCATGCCACGCGCACGGTGGTGATGGCACCCACTTCCCAGACACTCAGTCTTCCCCTGAGTCTGTCTAGCTTGAGGTGTGTGTTAAAGCCGCACAGCGTCGTGGTTTGAAACTTGTCCCCAGCCCTTGCTGCTGTGCTCCGTGCCTGCTGCATTTCCCAGTGTCTGTCTGGCCTCCTGTGAGGGGCTCGCTTTCTCCGCACCCTGCAGTGTCCACCCCGCCCCCTTCACTGCTCCTGCAGCCACAGCTGCGATCGCATCGATGCCGCCCTTCATCCTGGTGACCGTGCTCGTGAGGCTTGGCACAGCCTTTGGTGTTTGCGTTTTGGCCTCAGTTTCCAGTGCCTCCTGCAGACCCTGCCCCTGAATTTTGCTTTTCTCTCCCAGCTGACTGGCATTTCACTTTGGCCATGTGACCTGTGTTTGTGGTTTGCTGCTTTCTCCCTTGCCTGCTCCTTTCCTTCCCAACGGGACAGTCCCTGTCCCTCCCAGCACCGCCCCCTTTCCTAGTGGGTTTGCTGTGAAATTTTTACCAGTACATTTATTTTTATTTATTCATTTTTTTGTTCCTCACCCAAGGACATTTTTTCATTGCTTTTTTAGAAAGAGAGGAAGGTAGAGAGAAGCGTCAGTGCAGGAGAGAAGCCTCGGTTGGCCGCCCCCAAAGGGGGATCATGTGCGTCCAGACCAGGGGTCGACCTGCAACCCTTTGGTCACAGGACGATGCTCCAACCGACTTACCAGCACCAGCCAAGGCACCCGTACTTTTAACCTTATGTTCAAGTCCACCCAAACTAGGATGAAGTCCTTTGTGTTGCTTTTAAACCCCAGCTCTGATGGTTCTTTTTTTAATTAGAAATCTTACTTGCATCATTTATAAAGCATATCTTGGCTTTCTCCCAAAAACATTTTTTAGTAACCAAATACCAAATAACAAAAACGAAAGAACGAATCTCAAACAAAACGCCCAGGGTGGACATTGGCTGTAACTTCAAGCTGTCCAGCCGCACGCCTGAGCCAGCCTTGTGGTGGCCGACTTGCCACGTGGCCTCGGGGTCTCTGTGCTGTCTGCTCCCCTGGGAAGGGGCTGAGAGGCAGCAGCTGCCTGTGCTGGCTGGATGACGCTCCTGGTGGTGTGACTGCCAGGGGGTGCCCCCTGGTCAGTGTGGGGAGTGCCACTCAGGCCCACTGCAGCCCTCAGGGACCCGTGTTATTCAGAGGCTGCACCAATCTCTGTGGCCTCAGAAACCATCCCTGGGTTTCCTGTGAGCCAAGGCTGGCCGGTGCCAAGTGGCAGTGCTTGCAGAGTCCTGGGGCTCCCAGGGCCAGAGCTCAGTCCTGGAGGCCCTTGGGGACGAGGGCACCCAGTGTGACCAACAGCCAGGGTCTATCTCACCACTTCCTGCTGCGTTTGACGGGTGTAATGAGCTCGCCCACCCCTTCTGTGCTGCCCAGGGCCCCCCATTCTGCCCCTGCTCCTTCCTCCGCCCTCTGCCCCAGCGGCCCCTCTCGAGTGAGGCTTTGTTAGATAGTCCTGTCCGAAGGTCTCACCCCCATGCGCCACATCACCACCCTGCTGCAGCCGCCTCAGTCAGCCAAGTCCGTTAAGTGACTTGGTGCTGCTGCCCTGGAGGCTGTGGCCCCGGAAAGCCTGGTCCTCAGCCTGCGCCAGCCCTGGGTGTGTGTCTCTACCTGCACCCGTGTGCCCGGGGCCCTTAGTAATGAGCAGACACTCAGGTGAGGAGACGCCACACACCCATAGACAAAGAGGTGGAAGACAGAAGCCGACATCCCACAGGAGTGAATGTCAGCCAGTAAATATGTTAGAAATCAGCTCGACCTCACCTGCCGGCCACGAAGTGCCCAAATGAAGCAGTAGCTGCTCAGCCATGGGAGGGGGTGTGCAGTGAGGGTCCCCACCTGCGGGTCAGGGAGGCTGCATGTCCCTGGGGAGCCTGTGTGGTAGAAGGACCGGTGAGGGTGGCCGTGCCGGGGGTGCTGGGGGCATGGTGGCAAGGCCACCTTGTCCAGGACACACAGTGAGGCGTGTGTCTGCCACAGACCCGTGCCTGTACATCCCACGCTTTGCCCACCTGCTGGAGTTCGGCGAGAAGAACCACGAGGTGTCCATGACGGCCCTGAGGCTCCTGCAGAGGATGAAGAGGGACTGGATGCACACGGGCCGGCGCCCCTCAGGCCTCTGCGGGGCAGGTGAGGGGCCTTGGAGTCCGACTGGCCGGGCCCACTGGCCTCTGGGTGGTGGGAGCTGGGTTGTCTCCAGAGCTGCCCCCCAGCCTCCCATGCCCTCAAGGACCTCAGCCTACTCCCAGTTCTCCTCCACTGGCCTGGGGGAGGGGCAGGGCCGTCGGGCTGAAGGGACTGCCAGGCTCCCTTGTCTGGACCTGGGGCTCCACTGCTGGGGCAGCAGTCTCCTGGGCTGGCTCCTTGGCACCAGGGGGCAGCTGTCTGGTGTGTCCTCCGGTGGCAGCCGCTTGCAGATGCTGTTGGGTCCATTGGAGGCCCTGGACCTGCAGCTCACCCAGGGCCCCTCAGGCTGGCAGGGCCCTTGTTCTTCCTCCTGGCCCTGTGCTCAGTGTCTACAGGTCCACTCCTTTCTGGGCACCAACGGCCGTGTTCTCACGATCAGCTACCAGCAGGCTCCATGCTGCCTGAGGCTCATTTTCCACCCCAAGGCCTGGTATCCGAGTTTGCACCCCGCGGTGGTTGCTGCACCCAGCATTCGGCCTCTCCCTCTGTCCCTCAGAGACCTCGGCCCCATCGCCAGCCAGCGTCTCCTGCACAGGCACCTCAGTTGGCAGGTTCCCTCTGGGGAACTCCTTGAAGTTCTCAGGAAACACACTCCGACTCTCCTGTGTTGAACCATGGAGGGTGTGACTCAGCGTGTTGTACACTTTGTAAATCTCGGCAGTTGTGGACAGAGCTGTGCGTGGGCCTCAGCCTCCTGGTGTTTGCATGGACTGTGTAGCCACCGCTGACTAGGCAGAGGATGTCCTGAGTGCAGGGTTGGCCCTGACGCTGGTTCACAATGCATGGTGCATTCTGCTGCTTACTCCCCCGTCTTCCTCCCAGCACTTCTGGTGGCAGCCAGGATGCACGACTTCCGGAGAACCATCAAAGAGGTCATCAGCGTGGTCAAGGTGTGCGAGTCCACGCTGCGCAAGAGGTGAGTGGCTTCTGCTGGGGGCAGGGCTGCCCTCTCCATCAGGCTCGGCCAGGCCTGGGGTCCTAGAGATGGAGCTCTCCATGGTCCTACCTCTTCCTGTGTGGCCAGGACCCCCGCATGGCCAGGTCACAGCGTCGCCACCCTCTGTTCTACAGAGGTCTGTCCTGGACCACACCCCTTTCTGGCAGACATTGTTCTCGCTAAGTCAAGTTCAAGTGATGGTAGTTTATAGACTTTGCAGCTCAAAAGGGTCAGGAAGTGGGCACTGAGGACAGCCTTGCCTGTGTCCTGCTTGGTGTGGCCCAAGGGACGGTCACCTGGAAGCTGGGCTCAAGCATGCCCACCATGTCTGTGTGTGTGAGTGGCCTGGCAAGGCGCTGCTGTGGGGTGCAGGGGTCTCGGCTGCCCCAGCTGTGCCGCTCTGGGACCTGTCCGCCCGCTGCCCTCCCCACAGGTCCTTCTCAGAAGCAGACAGCCCTGTGTGCTTGTGTGACTCACATTTATTTTCTAAATTCTTTTGTTCAGCATTTCGATGCTTATATGGACTGTGGGAAACTGGCCAGGTGGTTGAAAAGTAAACTCCAGTTGGGCATGTGGCCGCAGGCTGGGCTCCTCTCTCCCAGGGCCTCTCCGATCACCTGTGGGAGCCGGGAGGGTGTGTGGCCTTCTCTCCTGGGTCAGGTTTGAGCTGTTGCCAGGACTGAGGAGGGTTCGGGGCCTGTGCTTGCCTTGAGCAGCCCTGCACTGGGCCAGGGACCCCAGACCGCCTGGGGATGTTTGTAAACTGGGTGCTGGTTTAAGTGGCTCTTCAGGGGCGTCAGGTCCCTTTCCCATCTCTGTTCTAGGCTCACAGAATTTGAAGACACGCCCACCAGCCAGCTGACCGTGGACGAGTTCATGAAGATCGACCTGGAGGAAGAATGTGACCCCCCGTCATACACGGCTGGCCAGCGGAAGCTGCGGATGAAGCAGGTGAGCCCACACGCACGCCAGCCACCTGGCCTCACCGTCAGCACTCAAGGCCCTGGTGGCATCCTGCAGTCTGACACTGCACACCCGTGTGGCGGAGCGGCGGGTGTACATGCAGACGAGCGTGTGGGGAGGGGTGTGCACATGGAGGTGCTGGTGTGGGGTGCACAGGGCTTCTTTCCAGATTGTCCCTCTGGGCGTCTAGTGTGGGGTCTGGGGAAGTGCTGCCTCTCCAGGGCCCAGTCACTGAGTCAGAGGACCCCGGGCCACCGCTGCACCACACCTCCTGGCCCCTGACACTGCTGCTGTCTGCTTCCCGTCAGCACCTGTGATGCACAGACCTGGCAAGGCTGGCGTTAGGGGCCCCTGCGTCTGTGCCAGGCCTGCAGGGGCCTGGCAGCGTCCGGTGGGCACTCGGGCCCCTCCTGTCGCTGAGTGCTCTCGTCCTCTCCGTTTCAGCTCGAGCAGGTGCTGTCGAAGAAGCTGGAGGAAGTCGAAGGTAGCCAGCTGCCCTACTGCATGGGTACCATGGGCTCCTTAGCAAAGAGGGTTTGTGCTCACTTTCTGCTCTTAACCTGCCGCTTCAGGTGAAATATCCACCTATCAGGACGCAATTGAGACTGAGCTAGAACACAGCCGGCCAAAGGCCAAGGGGGCCCTGGCCAGCCTGGCACGAGATGGTGAGTCTGCCCCCATACCTGGCCGACTGGGCCACCCCTGCCTACACCCTGTCCACAGCCACGTGTTCCATGTCACGCAGGCCTCGTCACCAGCTGGCCCCCTGGCCCCGTCCAGGGCAGCTCCCCAGCACCCATACCTGCCTGTCTCCTGTCCCAGTTGCCCTGGGCTGAAGCTGTCCCCTCGGGTTCTTGTTCTCGGGCAGAGGCCAGCCCTGCCTGCCTCCCAAGGGGAGGAGCTCAGTCCTGGACACGCAGCTGCCAGCCACCCCAAGCCCCTTCCCACAGTTGCCCCTCAGAGTCTGTCTGTTCCAGTCCTGTCTCATGAGGCCCAGGCCCTGGAGTAGCTGCCAAGTGATGTTTGTGCCAGCTGGACACTCAGTCTGGGTGGCCGATGCCCCCAGGCTCCTCTCCAGGTTCTGGCAGCCGCCGTGGTGTGTTTTTCCCGTGATCTTCAGTCATAATTCCCCAATGCCGCCCCACACTCCGCCCCCACCCCACACAGCCAAAGGAGGCTGGGACCATCCTTGTGGTCACCGTGTCTGAGCCTGCCCTGTGCGGGGGAGTGCTGTCTCCCCTGTCCCTGCAGCGGCTGCTGTCTGTGGGGATGCCGCCTCTGCATGCCTCTGTGCGCCCGGCCTCAGTGCTGGCTCCTCGTGGGGCTTCCCAGCACAGACGGTCCCGACTGGCGGCAGCGCAGCTCGCGAGTCCTGCCCTGACCTGGCGTGGGCGTGCCCGGCAGCTTGAACTCGGGTTTCCCCTGCGGCCCCATCCCCCACGTGGTCATGGGTGTCATGGCCCACCCTCCGCAGGGCACCGTGTTTTGCGGTTTCCCCACACACACACTTCGTGTCTATGAAATGCCCACTTGTGACTCCTGCTCGTGCTGAGAGGACAGGGCAGTGAACCCCGAGATGGAGCTCAGTGTGACAGCCTGGCTCACGGTCATGTTCCGAACTCGGCTCAGGTCGGCCACGGCAGCCGGTCTGCAGGGAAGTGTGGGGGGCGCTCTCCACTCAGGGTGTTTTGACTGGACAGTGCTTGGCTGTGATGCAGACACCATCCTAAGTCAAGGCGCCCCGTGAGAGATGAGGGCCTTCTCCTGCGCTCCCACTGTTCCGCTCAGCGGGTCGGCCCCTGGCTTCTGTTCCGCTGCACCTGCTGTCAGCCCCCAGCACCAGGCAGAGTGAGGTGGTGGCAGCAAGCACATCACGGCTTCCCTGCGGGGTCTTGGTGCCGCCCAGAACTGTGGTGCAGGGCTCTGGGCTGAGATGCCAGGTTCTCCTGGGAAGGGTGTGCACGCCTGCGTGCCCGCTACGTCTTCCGTGTCGGCACTTGGTGTTTCCTCCGCCTGTAGGGCGTGCGCAGGGGGTGTCCTGGGCGGTGGGTGCATCCTGCCTCAGTCTGGGCCTGTCCACTCTCCTGTTGCTGTGCCCGCCCGCCAGCCAGCTGCTCTTCCCACACAGAACGGAATCAAGGTGTGTCTGAGGATGCTTTTCGTTTTATTGGTGACTTTCTCCCTCACTCTTCCTTACGTTACATAGTTTCATTTCGGGGCTCTTTCTAGGTAGGTCATTGAGTTGCTTTGTCTGCAGTTTCATACAGATTTGTTGCTGCTGCTGCCTTAACTCTGTGTGCCCTGCTTCTGCACACACAGCCCGTGGGCGGCTGGGTGCTGGCATTGGCACCGCGCAGGCAGGGCAGGGTGCCGCTGATGTGATGGCGGGTGCTGTCCACCACTCACAGCCGAAGCCGTGGTGGTTCGGCGTGCAGAGTCCAGTGAGGGCCTGCCATGCGCGGGAGGTTTCTGCTTTGTCGTAATTGCGTTTTCCAGGTTATGCCGGGCAGGGCTGCAGGCGCTGCCCCTCCTTTGAGCCATCCACTGCGTGTCTGTGGCCAGGAGTCTTTGGAGACGCTCTAGGGTGGGAGGAGCCCCCTGGCCTGGTCCCCTGTGTCTGTGGGGTGTCTCCCTGCTGACACCTTGGGGGCCCGACCCTCACCGCGCCCTGTGGCCTCCGGAGGACACAGGTGGCCAGTGTCTGAGAAACTTCTGTACTGGCTGTCTAGAGAGCCGTCCCGTCTGCCGCTGCTGCTCTGGCCGCCTCTTCCCCAAGCAGTGGGGGCGCGCTGCGGCCGGGGGCTCCCCCGGAGGTGTTCTCTGGCTCGGGTTCCTGGTGTTTCCTGGCAGCACCTACCTGGCCATGACAAAATGGGCGCGTGCTCCCCCTCCCTCCCAGCCCACCAGCCCCGCCCCCTACCCCACTGCTTCACGATGTCAGGGCGGCAGGCTCTTCATCCACCGACCTGCCAGGTCTGAGCTCGATGGAACAGTACAGGTCTGGCTGCCTTAGGCGGTGGGGCTGCTCCTGGGGTTGTCCACTTGCACCACACCTGCAAGCCCGTGGAAGCCACGGCTACCGTGGGCTCGTTCTGCGTGTTGCTGTGTCCACGTGAAATGTGCAAGGAGGCGAGAGGCCGGGAAGAGCCGGCTGCGCAGCAAGGAGGGTCCTTCTACTGGAGGGGGTGTCATGTGCGTCCAGGACAGAGAGCCACCAGGTGTGTCCAGAAGACGGTCCCCGACACGACTCCCCACTGGGGATGGCAAGGTTGTCCCCCGGGGACACTCACCCAGATGGGAACCGCTTGTGACACTCCACGCCAGCTGAGACTGGATGCTCCAGCACTGTTTGGGGGGCGCTGCGCCACGTGGGACTCCCTGTCCGCTTCATGTGAGTGCGACTGGCACAGAGTGCAGGGAAGGCGGCGCCAGGCAGTCGGGCGTGTGCTTACCCCCAGGATGTCATGGGCGCACGCGTGTCCCTCACGTGTCCTCAGGCTCGCCTGCCCCTCCCTAGGCAGTCACTCGTCTGCCTGTTGCATCTCTGTCGGCTCCCGTCCCTCTTCCTGGAACCCCGCACCAGAGACCGTGGCGGCTGGCCGGCCTGTCCTGGCTGTTGGTGTTGCGGCTGTTCTGGTCCGGGGCTGTCACCCCGAGTGCTGCGGGCGTTCTGGTGCAGCCTCGGTGAGCACGGAGCAGAGGCTGGTGGGCCACGGGCAGGCGAGGGCTTGTCCTGGAGAGCCCACCAGCTGCCTCCGTGGCTGCTCCGTGGGGTGGGGGCCGCTGCTTCCTCGTCATCCAGTGTCGTATTTGCTGGTCCCTATTCAGATCTTTTGCCCATTTTTTACCAGGGTTGTTTTCTTTCGAAGTTCTGAGAGATCTTCACATTTCGTAAATACAGGTCCTGTGTCAGGTGTGTGACCTGCAAGAAGTCTGTGCATTGTCTGTGCCTCGGGAAAGCCCAGCTCACCAGCGTGTGTGGGTTCTGTTCTGTGTCACCTCTGAGCAGTGCACACCTCACCCAAAGTCAAACGTTTCTTGCGTTGTCTTCTGCGCGGTTTGTCTTTTGAGCTGCTGCATCGAGTCTGTGGCTGTCTGGTGTTAGTTTACGTCAGGCAGGAGGTGTTGGCCGTGGTTGATGGCAGGCACCTTTTGTGACAAGGCCATCTGGCGGCGCTCTCTCCCTTCAGGAGCTTGAGTTAGTGGTGTGGATACCCTGTGTGGCTGGTGGGAGTGTCTGCACAAGAGCGGGCTCCCCTGGCCTCTGCGGCTGATGGGTGGTGTGGGGCTGTACCCCCAGGCTCTGTCGAGGACCCTGCAGCCAGCTTGTTTGGCGAGGAGGATGCTGAGGACGAGGAGCTGGAGGCCGCTGCCAGCCACCTGAACAAGGACTTCTACCAGGAGCTGCTCGGCGGCGGTCCTGGGACCTCGGAGGCAGCGGGCAGCCCCAGCGGGAGTGGCAGGCCCCCCGCCCTGGAGTCCCTCCTGGGGCCCCTACCCACGGCAGCCAGCCTGGGCATCTCAGACTCCATCCGAGAGTGCATCTCGCAGAGCGGGGAGCCCAGTGAGTGCTGGGCCAGCGGCGGGTTGGGGACGGGCTCTGGGTTGGGGTCGGGCGAGGGCCACCCTCCTGGCCTGCAGGAGGCGGAGGCAGCCCCCGGTGCAGGGCTGTGGGCTGTGGGCAAGGTGGAGGGCCCAGGGTCGCCGACACCCAATGCCAGCCGGGCGTCCCCCCCCCCCCCCCCCCGGGACTGCTGCCCACTGGCCCAGGTCCTGGCCGGAGCCCTTGGGTTGGGTCGTGGCCGCAGGCTCCTTCCTGCCCCAGGGGACCTGGGAGGCACTTGTGCAGCAGCATCCTGTGCCTCTTAGCTGAGAAGTCAGACACACGTCACAAAGGGCCCACGAGGACAGACTGGTCCCCGTGTTTGTCTAACCTGGTGGGGGCGTGGGGCCTGAGGGCACGGTCCTCGTGGCCAGACGGATGTCTCTCGCTGAGCCCCGTCACCAGCAGGGACAACCAACCACAGAACTGGGACAGCTGTTCCCACCCCTGGCACAGTCACCTACAGCTCTCTAAGGAAAGTGGCTTTGGCTCTGTCAACTCACTTCCGACAGCCGGTCCTGGTCCTTCACTGGGACGACCTCCCCTAGGTGCCACGACGTGGGTTTGCCGACTGAGGGGGCGCCATTCAGGGAAGCTGTTCAGAGGCTTAGATGTGAATCGAATGCTGTGGGTGGGCGGCAGTCCAGTGTGGGCAGGTCCTGCAAAGCTCAGGGCAGAGGGCACATGCAGAGGCCCTGAGGCAGTGGGGACACTGTGACCCTGGAGCAGAAAGAGGCCACTCTGGCTGGAGTGGAGAGAGCAAAGGGCGCAAGGGGGCCTTGGCAGGGCCTCAGCGGGGAGCGTCCCAGACAGCCTGTTTCGGGTGGGCTGGCACCAGCGGGACTTCGCGGAGGACCTCGGGTGGCGAGGGGCAGCAGACAGGAGGGGCCACCCTGATCTCTGAGACTTGAGGATGGTGCTGTCGACCCAGCTAGGGCAGGAAGGGTGGCTGACAGGCTCTGGGTAGTCTTGAGAGCAGTCGGAGGATCCCCTGGGCGGTTGAGCAGAGACCTGGTGGAGCGCCCTCTCCTGGTCTGGAAGCTGCTCCGGACAGGAAGCACAGGGCATGTGTGCTCAGTGGCCCCATTTAGTGACCTGCTTCCTCCGGGCAGCATGAGGTCATCCGCTCATCTCCCTGCTCGAGGGAGAGCAGTGTCCGCCCCACAGCGGCGAGGGTGGAGCAGCGTTATGAGAGCCTAGGTGGTACTGACACGTGCTGACCAGAAGCCGTGCTTCCCTCTAGAGGACACTTCGGGGGACGGCGAGCTGGACCTCAGCGGCATCGACGACCTGGAGATCGACAGGGTGAGTGCGGGCTGTGACACAGGTATCAGTCCCGCTGTGATCGTGTGCTGAGGCCCCACCAGTCACAGGGACTCGGACCCGAGTGCCCCCACAGCTTCAGACCCCCAGTCCCCGGGCCGCGGGTGCGCAGGGCCTGCGGCAGACGAGGTCTGTCCCTGCTCTCAGGACGTCGCACCGAGGACCACCCGTTAGTTTCCAAGGTGGCCTCCGGGGCCCTCAGCTCGCTCCCTTATTGGGACCAGGGGCGAGCAGCATGGGGGACACCACGTGCTCCCAGGGGGCGAGCCATTAGTGTGGCGCACGCGCCCTCCTTGGTCAGGGCCCGCTGCCCAGCCAGTTGCCCAAGTGGGAGGGGCGTCTGTGGCTGAGGTGGAGCAAGCGCTGAGCGTGCTGTGCGCTCTGCCCAGTATATCCTGAATGAGGCGGAAGCCCGTGTGAAGGCTGAGCTGTGGATGCGGGAGAACGCCGAGTACCTGCGGGAGCAGAGAGGTATGTGCCCGGCCCCCACTCAGGCCCCCCCAGGTGCCAGGCCCTCGCTGACCCAGTGCTTGTCGGCCTTTCAGAGAAAGAAGCACGGATTGCAAAGGAGAAGGAGCTGGGTGTGTACAAGGAGCAGAAGGTAGGGGCCCACCTGCCCTTCAGCTTCAGGGGCAAGCCCCAGGCAGGCTGTCAGCGGGTGCTGAGGGTCCCCATCTTGCCACCCATCCAGTTAGTCACAGTGAGGGGCTGAGCTGCTACTATGTGGCTGGATGGTGCCATCCAGCCAGGGAGCTCCCAGGTGGGGTAGGGGGTGGGGGCAGCCAAGCCTGTGACTGAGCCAGAGAGCCAGGGCCTGGCCTGTGGCTGCCGGGAGGCTGCCCTTGAGAGCCTTTCTGGACTCGTTGGGAGCCAGGGTCAGTGTTCGGGCTGCCAGAAGCCTGGCTGGGGTCATTGGCCCATGACGGGCCACATGTAGCAGCTGGTGAGCTGGATAGGTGGATTGGGGGGCTGCTGCAGGTGGTTTGCAACTCGGTGGTTTGCAGCTCGGTGGTTTGCAGCTCAGTGGTTTGCAGGTGGTCTGGGGACCACACCTCCCTGCCAGCAACGCAGCCAGAGCACAGGACACCTGGCCCCCTGTCTACTGGGTCTGGCGGGGTGCAGCATGGCAGTGTGGGGGCACTTTGCAGCACCAGGCCAGGCTTCCTGCTGACGGTGGGTGCTGTCTGGGGCCCTGCTCCCTGGACAGGGTGCAGTTGGGCAGCATGGGGCACTCCCTCCCCCACACCCAGGAGAGGAAGAGGAGGGCTTGGCCTTAGATTGCTGAGCCCTGTCCTCCCCTGGCGTCCTGGGCAGTAGCTAGGGGTTTGAGGGCACCAACTGTGGCCACGGTGGGCATGACTGGTGTGTCCCCTCTAGCCCAAGAAGTCTTGCAAGCGCAGGGAGCCAATTCAGGCCAGCACGGCCGGTGAGGCCATCGAGAAGATGCTGGAGCAGAAGAGGATCTCCAGCAAGATCAACTACAGCGTGCTCCGTGACCTGGACAGTAAGGGCGGGGGCGGTACGCAGAGGCCGGACGCACGGCCCGAGGACAGGGCCGGCGCCAGGAAGCTGCCTCGGAGGAAGAAGCCGGCCGGCAAGAGTGGGGCTGACCCCATGACCAGCGTGGGGAAAAGGTGTCACGCTGGGTGGGCAGGATGGGGCAGGAGTCCGCATGCTGGGGACCACACTGGTGGCACCCACTGCCCAGGAGTCTGCGTGCCAGGCTGGGCTCTGGGGGGGCCTGGGGCCCAGCAGGTGTAGCGGGTCCTCTGAGCCCCTCCAGCCCCCAGCGGAGTGTGTGGCCCCAGCTGGGCCTGTAGGGGAGCAGCTGCAGTGCACACTGCCCTGCTCCCAGCCCTGGGGTGCTGGGGTCCTGGGCACTCAGGGGAGCCCGCCTCCTCTCAGGTGGGGGTCCCAACCATCCCCCTGGGGTGGGTCAGCAGCACTGAGGAGCTCTGGGGTATTTCCCCCTCGGTCCCTTGCAGGTGACAGTGGGGCAAGATTCCCTGGCTGAGCGTCTAGGGGAGGGAGAGCAGACCCAGTGAAAGAGGGCTGTTAGCACAAGTCAGGGTACCCCTGCTGTGAGCCATGGGGTGGGTGGAGGGGCACCAGAGTTGTTTGACTTGGAGGAGAGGGGCAGACCAGGGCTCCAGAGTACTGCTCCTCCTCTCTCTCACCCCTCCCTCCTCTGATTCCCTGCAGGCTGAGGCCGTTCGTGTCTGCACAGCCAGCGAAGAAGGCAGCCCTGGGAGAGGTAGGTGTGTGGACACGGGGGTGGGGCCTTGCACTGGGAGGGCGGGGCCTGGGGTGGTAGGAGCTCCAGCCACAGCGCTCTTGTGGGCAGGGGGCAGAGCGTCCTGAGCCCAGGGCACCCAGGAGAGGTGTCCTGAGACCACTCTCCTGGGGCCTGTGGTTGTTCCTCCCGGCCACGCCTCTGGGGAGTGAGGCCATGGCCCCCGGTCCAGCCCGCCTGCGCCAGCCTTCCCTGCCTGGGTGGCACCCTTGTCTGGGGGCCGGGCCCTCCAGGGATGGGGCTCAGGGCCTTCTCTCCTTGTGGTCAGGGCTCTGGTCTGGCCCAGGAAGCCGAAATAGAGAGGCAGCGAGGGCTTGGCGGGGGGCAGGTCAGGGAGCCTGCTCATCACTCTGCCCCAGAACCCGCGTCTCTCTCGCAGACCCTGCTCCCAAGCACCCCCACCCCGGGAGCCGAGCCTGTGAGGCCCTCAGCAGTGGTAGTGGAGAGCGGGCCCGTGTCGTACCACCCTGAGGAGGACGCCGAGGAGGAGGACCCAGACGAGGAGGACGGGGAGCCCTGCGTCAGTGCCCTGCAGATGCTGGGCGGCAGTGGTGAGGGCCCGCAGGGCCAGTGGGACTGTCGTGGGCAGGGTCGTCCAGGGAAAGGGCACCGGCCATCTGCCCGACAGCCCTACACTGAGGCCTGTGGGCTGCACACGCGGCCCCTTTCACCCTGGAAGGAAATCTGAACGAAGACACTTGAATTTGGCGGCCCTTGGTGTGCCAGGCAGAGGTGGCCAGGCCCTCCCCACCGGGGAGACCATGGGTGCTGGGCAGGCAGGGGTGGTCCGTCCCGCACAAGTAGAGTGTACAGCCACGGCCCAGCAGCTGGTACCAGAGCCTCCGGGGGGCAAGGGAGGGACGCCTGGACGGTCCAACTGCACAGCCCTCCTCAGCGGCCACGGTTGTCCTTTCTGGTTTGCAGATTACGGCTGTGATGGTGACGATGACGATGGCTACTAAGGCGTGACCCCACAGTGGGCAGTGTCCTGGTGGTGGACTCTGCTGGCGTCTGAGAAGTCAGGCAGGGCCTCGGGCCCACAAGCGTGAGCGCGGAGACTCCTGTGTGTGAGGCGCTGCCCCGCCTGCTCCGCAGCCTCGTGCGGGGTCGGGCACAGCGCTCACGAATAGTGTGAGGCGCATTTCTGTCCAGAACAGGGGACTGGACCGCTGCCCTCAGGTGACTGGTCAGACGTAGGTCTCGTGGCCCAAGAGCCCTCTGCAGGCGTGACTGTGGAGTCTCCTGTAAGGAAACTGAGGCACAGAGAGGCCAGCTCCTGTCCCAGTGAGTGGGGCCAGGGGGGCTCCAGAACTCTGGTCTCTGCCCCTCGTATGGCTGGGTGCCCTGCACCTGCCACCTTACTGTCACTGAGAAGCACTGTGTCTACTCACCCCTCTGCTGGTCTGGGGCTGGTCCTGGACCTCCAGCTGCTGTGCTCAGCCCGACCCCAGCCTCCCTCCCGCCACTTCTGTGCTGGGACCAGGCAGAGCTACACCCCACCCATGAGTCCAGAGGGCCTGAGCCAGGAGAGCGGTGGCCGCCCATGTCTGTGCTGGCCTCTGGCCCAGCACCCCAGAGGGGAGGCAGGCAGGGCCCTAAGCTGGGCCATCCTGCTCCAGAGGGTTCCCGCCGCCCAGTACCAGCCAGGGGCCAGGCCACGGCTGGGGGGTGCCCAGAGACCATTGCCCAGGTTTCAGCTGGGTTGTCTCTGCTCTGGATGTGTCTTTGAGGGCCAGGCCTTGGCCCTTGCTTGCTGCCTCAGGAGAGTGTGGCCTCAGTGCAGGCCACCCCACACTGCCTCGCCGGGCCAGCGCTCCATCCCCTGGGGTAGGCTGGGCCTCCTCTAAGAGTCGGAGAGTCTGAGGTCAGGACGTGAAGGCCGTGTGTCCGCAGCCCTCTGGAGCTGGCTGGCACCCTGGGCCACCTGGGAGGTAGATGGGGGCTGGGTTCCAAGCATGGGAAGATGCTACTCGAGCAGAAACCCACTGAGGCTGTGGTCTGTGATTCTGTGTGTGGCTTTGTGGACTGCCCCAGAGGGACATGGCCCCAGGGAGGCTGGAGGGGCAGGTGGGGCTGGAAGATGGCTTATGGGAAGGGGGTTCTGTGGCGGGCAGCATGGCCTGGCATGTGTGGCGGAAGCAGGAGTCCAGCCCCGGGGAGGGGGTACTGGTGGGGAAGAGCTGTGCCCTGGTGGGGGTGGGGGGGCAAGGGGCACCTGGCGTAGGGTCCTCGAGCCGTGGGGCCAGCGCCATGGACATGCAGGCGGCAGGTGATGGGGGAGGCCAGCGGCTGGACAGTACCTGTGTGCAGGTCACCGCTGCCACACCTGTTGGTCTGAGGGGGACTTGTGTCCTCCTCCACCCATACTGGCATTACCCTGCCCACCCTGGTGACCTGTTCTATCAGGCCCAGGGTCGGGGGCAGGGCCCCCAGCACTCACATGTCTGGATGACCCAAAGTCGGGTCCTTCCAGCTGCTGGCCCAGAGGTGGCCCCGGGCCTGACATCTCACTGGAGGGGCTGTGGCTGCTGCTCCAAGCCTCTGCCCCAGGGGCTGGCACAGGACTCCCCCATCTCCAGCCCTGGAGCCTCCCTGTCCTGCGCTGAGCGGAGCCTCTGCTCTGATGTCCCAGGGGTCAAGGTCAGCATAGATGCTGGGGTAAACTCAAGGGCTCCTCCATGGTTCCTGGCAGGTCTCAGCTGAGGCCAAAGAGGCAAAGGGGCTTGAGTGATGGCCCACGGTCACCCAGCTGGGCCCACACACCTGACAGCCCCTGCCGCCTGCGGCCCCGTGGTGGGTTCTGGATGAGACAGGCCTCCAAGCAAACTGCAGGGCCGATGGCCACCCCACACTCCCAGGAGCACCCAAGGGCCTCCAAGAGCAAAAGCCTGCTGATGCCTCTGCCCTTCGGAGCCCTGCCCACCTGCCGTCACAGGTCCTGGGCCACACCACTCCATCCAGGCTCCCTCAGACCAGGCTTCCTCACCCTGGAGGCTGAGGCACTGGCACAGCAGCCTGCCCCTCCTCTAGGTGCCACCCCCACCAGTTGATCCCTGGTGCTGTTGGGTGGGCAAAGGCTGTCAGGCCAGGTCTGACCCAGGGGCTATTTCATGGGGGTGGGCCTGGGTCAGGACAGTCTGCCTGGGCCCAGCAAGGGTGCGGAGGGGGATGGCCATCCTTCCGGCTGCTGCAGCACAGAGGGGCCTCAGGGTCACAGCGGGACAAACTCAGGGACTTACACTGTGGCTGTGGATCCACAGTGGGGATGGGCTACCCAGGGATCTGCTCCTGAAGGTTCCTCCTGGCAACTGGACCACATCACCCGCGCTGTGGGAGAGCTGGTGTGCAGCTCCACTCTGCCCTGCCCCCTGGGGGCCAACTCCACCCAGTGTCAAGACTGACTTTTGCCCAGGCTGGTCCTCACCAGTCTTCCTGTTTCCAGGCCCCAACTGGGGTCCCCAGCCCCCAAGAACACCCCATTCTCTGAACAATAAAAAGCACAACCCACAGAACCATGGGCACGTGTGAGGGCTGGGGCTGGGACTGCTCCTGTCAAGGCCCTGAGCACGCGGTCCCGTCTGCAGGGCTACGCAGCTCCACCACAGCTGCTCTGCCACGGCCACACCCCACGTGGGCTCCCCAGCTTGCTGTCCTTGTCCTCAGCGCCCCCACCTCCTGCCCTTCCTGGGTCTCAGGACCCCTTCACCTGGCAAGACAGTGGAGCCCTAGTGTGGGAAACACCGCCAGCCCCACTGCAGGACTGGCCCCAGGTCCCAGGCAGCAGGGGCCAGGAGTGCCTGCCAGGGGCCCAGCCACTCCAAGACTCTCGGCGCTCTTGCACGTGCACCCTGATCCCTTGGGGGACACCAAGAGGGTCCAGCTGGTTCCCATGGGGTGGGCCCCTGGGCCCAGCTTCTATGCTGTGGGGGCTGGGATGTGCCTGCGTGTGGCCAGCAGTGTCCAACTGGTCAGGGCCTGTCTGGTGCCATCTGGTGTCTACGTGTCTGAAGGGCTGGCCGGCCCCTGGGGATGCCTGGGTCCCTGCCAGGCTGGTAAGGGGCGAGGGCTGAGGCCTCAGGCTCTGACTGCCCACCCAGGTCCTTCAAAGGGCAGAATGCAGGCTCTTTATGGCTTTCCTGCTGGGAGAGGGACTTGGCTCAGGAAGCCATTGTCCCCACACAATGGGCCCCTGGGGACCTGTGAGGGCAGGGGCCCCAGATTGGTAGAATCTGTCCCTGAACCTGACCTTTGCCCTGATCCTGTCAGTGACCTGACACTGTCCTCAGCACCCTCTCACGGCCACCCCAGCCTGCTGGCCCAGCCAGTGGACACTACGGTGTGAGAGCAGGGTGCCAGGGAGGGGCTGGCAGGAGTGCCCTGAAGCTCGGCAGGCCTGTGGGCAGGTGTGACCACAACCGGGCTGAGGTCCAAGTGAGAGTGTGCCGGGCTGGCCAGGGGCAGTGCTGGGCTGCATGGGGACTTGCTTCCTTGGCAGTGAGGGGCTCTTTCCCTGACCAGACTGAGTAATCTGTCCCCACTTGAGGTCTTGGTGAATTGGCATTGTCTGCAGGGCGCCTGCCTGGGTGGGGCCTGGGAAAAGAACCGCCTGGCACATCACGGGGCAGCTGCCATGGCCTCTTCACCCCAACACCCCAGGTAGAGCAGTGAGGTGGAACTGAGCCAGCGGCTGGAGGGACACCCCTGGGGTCGGCAAAGGCCAGGCTTGGGCAGGGCCCCAGTATCAGGCAGGGCCTGAGTGGTGGGCCCTGTGACTGTGTTAGGGGATGGGGGGCAGTGGGTGCTCGGCAGCAGGCGAAGAGTTTGGGATGACGTGAGGACCCACGGGGTGCAAGTCTGGAGCTCAGCGGCTGTGGCAGCGTTCCAGGCCCCTGGGCGCGCACAGGCTGGTGGGCCCTCCCACAGAGCTGTAGACCGCTATCACTGTCCCCGGGTCCCTGAATGTTAGGGAGGGCATGGTGGTCACATGGTCCAGGACACAGGGCCCTTGGGACTGCCATGCACGTGGGGGCACAGCCATGCCAAGCACTCCTTCCCAGTCTGGCAGGCTCCTGAAGTGCAGGAGGCATCAGGGCCTAACCACCAGGCGGCGCTGCAGGACGCCCAGGTGGGCCAAGTGGTGGGAGCCTCCTTGCAGGGGGTGGGGGTGTGTGGGGGGGGGCATGTGGGGTCAGTGCTGTGAGGTGCCCCCTCCAGGGAGGGGCAGTTCTTTGGGAAGGAGTCCTCAGACAGCTGGTTTGTTTGCCATTTACATCTGCTCCAGGGCAGACCTCTGGCACGGGGTGGGGGTGGGGGGCAGGGACCTGTGTGTTCAGACTGAGGGGAACCTTTGGGGCCTCAGTCTCCTCCCCAACTTCAGTTCCATCCTTCCCCAGGGTGTCTCAGGTGCACTGGGCCATGGGTGGGGGTGGTGGGGTGGGTTCTGTCAGGGCAGCAGACTGGGTTTCCACTAAGGGTCCCATAATGCTCAGAGACTAGTTCAGGGGAGTGGGGACGTCCCTCTGGAGGCCCCAGGGTGGGAGGGGTAGGCCAGAGGACTTCCTGGAGGAGGAGGGGTCCACATTGGGGTGCAGAAGAGGCCAGTGGGCCGCTGACCTGGGGCCTGGTGACAGGTCATTCGAGGCAGGAGGCGAGGGCCTCAGTGTGGAGGGGCAAGGTTCCTGGAGGTTGGGGTATCATGCTTGTGTGGGGGTACGGCTGAGCCTATGGTGGGGAGCAAGCATGCGGCAGAGGTGAGAGAGTGTGTTCAGCTCTGGTGGGCCCTGCCCCTGGCCCCACGCTGCTTGCTGCAGGCCCTTGGGGTTGGGGGCTGGACAAGTGGGTGGGGCACCTCAGCCCTGCTGCCTGGCGATGGGGAAGATGCTGGTGGGTGGGGAATGGAGGGTGGCCAGGGTTGGGGACCCCGCCAGGGCTCTTGGGACAGAGAGCAGCCAGCCAGGTGCAGGCTGGTGGGGGCAGGTGGGCAGGTGTTGGTCAGGACAGCCCCTTGGCAGGCTCTCGGTGAGTGCTGTGGACCTGGAGTTACAAAGTCAGAAGCCGCTGGGCTCCCACTCCCTGCAGCCCGAAAGCAGGGCTCAGTGCTGGGCAGGGACCTGGTAGGCCAGTGTCTGCCCATGCAGGCTCTAGTGTCCATGGCCGTGCCTGGCTGTGCCCAAGAAGGAAGACACTGTGAGACATTGAAGTGGGCTGGGGGGTCCCAGGCGGCTGCCGGCAGGAAGGGCAGTACAAGCGTTGAGGCTGAGTGGAGGGGCGTGTGCCCGTCCGAGGTTTAGGCTGTGCCACCTGCCCTGGCCTCAGACGGGTCATGGTTTCCCAGGGGGTGAGGTGCTCACAGCTCCTTGCAGGAGGGGCAGGCAACCAGCTGGGGCTACCTGGCTCCTTGGAGGGCGTGACCCCAGGCCTCTGAGCAGGAGTTTGCACAGTGTTTCTGAGGCACCCCCACTGGCACGGGCAGGCCTCAGGCGCCCTAGCACTTGGCCATGGCCTAGGCCCCCGCCCGCTGGCCCACCGGAGAGCCCCACTGCTAGCGATGCTGTGCTCGCCGCCGCCCATGTCGCCAGCACTCTCCACGCAGTCCGTTACCCTCCCCACTCCACCTCCGGGATGTGGGCACAGTCACCTCTTACACCTTCTCCCTGCCAGGACTGGCCTCCAGTGGCCACTTCTCCACAGCCACTGCCACCGTCACAGCACAGCGGAGTGGGCAGGACAGGCCTGAGAGCAGCAGGTGTCAGCTCGAGGCCCCCATCCTGGTGGGGGCCTTGCCCAGGGCCTGGGTGCCTCCCCCTGCCAGCCACAGCTGTCCACCTGTGCTCCTGGGTTCTGCCCTGCAGACACTGGCTTCTCCCTGACTCCAGCCTGGGTCAGGGGTCCTCCCTCCTCCTGCTGGGTTTGCCCTCTCTGCCCTCTTCCCCTGAGAAATGCAAAATGGGTGTCACCTCCAA
Organism: Desmodus rotundus; assembly: GCF_022682495.2. Lineage (NCBI taxonomy): Eukaryota > Metazoa > Chordata > Mammalia > Chiroptera > Phyllostomidae > Desmodus > Desmodus rotundus. Next base: position 137,092,429 of record NC_071393.1, on the reverse strand, counting down.
GAAGCCTTCCATGCCCACCAACTCTCCATGGCTGGGTCTGAGCTCTCTCCTGGGTCCTGTGGCCTGGGAATGTCTCTGTCCTGACCCTGCCCACCCTGCATCATCTCTGTCCTGGGTGGGGAAGGGCTCCCCCCAAGCCAAGGGCTTGTCGAGGAGAGGGTCTGCTGGCTGGTGGATGCAGTGCCAGAAATGCTGGCAGAGCTCTCCAATGCTGCCCTGCCTGGGGCTCCTCACCCTGCCCAGGAAGAGAGCCTGTCTCTGTTCCCCCAGACCTACAGGTCTTGTCCCTCTCAGCCCCCCTGCCTCTGTGGCTTTCTAACTCAGGGGTGGCCGGGTGCTGGGCTCCTTCTAGAAGATGCTGGGGCCCCACCTCCAGCACGCCCACACTTGCCACTTGCCCTGGTTAGAGATGGGCATCTGCCTCACAAGGGCTGCGGAAGAGGGCGCCCCTGGGCTGTGAGCCAGCGCAGAGACCGCTGCCTTCCGCTGTATGGCTCAGGTGTAGGCAGTCCCCCACTGCTCCCTTGCAGCTGGCTCTCGGGCCCGGGTGCACTTTTGTGCTGGGAGCCCAGGACTTGCAGCCCTCAATGCAGAATCCCGAGAAAATAGGGCCCTGAGTGGCCTCCCGGAAGGCTTACCGGGACCCTGACCCCCCGACCCTCTCCCGCCCCTGCAGGCGTGAGAACCAGGCTGCCCGCCCCCGCCCCCCACCCTGTCCCGGGCACAGCGAGCCTCCCGAGACCCTTGCAGATAGCCCAGCGCAGGGACCAGCAGGGCGGCCCTCTGGGGCCGCCGTTTTCCTCGAACGAGGTGAAAGAGGCGCAGCGAGGTGCCGGGTGTCCCAGCTGCAGGACTTCCGACGGTCTTTGGGGGAGACAGCGGACCACACGCCCTCTCCAACGCCGGCCCCGTCCGCCGCGCAAGGGCCAGGCGGACCCCCGAACGCCGGCCTGAGGGCGGGGCCGCGGGGCGGGGCGGGGCGGGGCCGCTCCCAGGGAGCTGCCGAATTGGTCCCCGTTAGCCCCCAGCCTGCGGGACGAGCAGCGCCAGCCTCGCGCTCCGGCCGCGGGTGGCGGGCCTGGGGAGCTCACGGAGGCCCGGCGTCGCGGAGCTGGGTCTTATCAGCGCGGGCAGCTGGCGGCCTATCCGTGCGCGAGCGCCCCGGCCCAATTCAATGGCCATTGTCCGCCGGCCTCTTTGTTCAGGAGGCGGCCACTTCCTGTGGGGCCGGGCCGGGACAGGCGGGCGGAAACGCTCCGAGCCGCGGCCTGGACTCCGAGGCCGCCCCAGCCTGGGGTCAAAAGCGATGGCCACCTCCCCCCACCCCACCCCTCGCCATGGGGCGTCCTGGGCTTGGAGCCGGGCAGGGAGCGAAGCTGGGTCAGCCCAGCCCTCTCCTCTGGTCAGGGGTCAGTGTGCCGGCTGCAGAGCAGGCGGACGGGCATGTCCCCTCCTGTGGCGTCCCTGACGGAGACCCTGTATGGGGTGCGCCTCCCAGTCTGTCTTCTACCCCGATCCCTGGCAGGGGCTGACAGGCTCCAAGAGGGTGACGACAGCATCACGCAGTACTCAAGCCCCGGGGGATGGAATCCCAGCTCCCACCGTTTCCCTACCGCTCGAGAAGCCCGCTCAGGACTCCAGGCTGGGATGCTGGGCTGTATGCAACATGGAGGAGGGGGGCGTGAGGGCCCAGGGCCCAGGTTGGGGAGCACCTGTCCCACCTTCCCTGGGCTGGGCCCTGCCTTGCAGTTCTGCCCCCCCCCCCCCCCACAGGCAGTCTCCTTGGGCCCTCAGCAACCTTCCCTCTCCCTTGTCCTCTGTGCCCCTGGGTCAGCTCCATGAGGATTGATGGGGCCTCAGGCAGGCGCTTGCCCACAGTTGGGAGTGAGTGGGTGATTGGAGCCGTCCTGCACTGCGGCTCACCAAGCCTAGCCAGGTTGGCTGAGGCAAGACAGCTCTCTGCACCCCAGCATGGTGGGGACGTTGGCCAGACCCCCGCCTGCTCCTCTCCCTAGTGCCCGAGAACCCCCAGCAGTTCCTGGCCGGCAAAGCCCTCCCCTGACTGAACCCAACTCCATCCGCCATGGGTGGACTGAGTGGTGGGATTTCTCTGGGGAGTTGGTAGCAAAGGGCTTGGGAAGGCTGGGGGAGCACCAAGGGGAGAGCCGGCACCCTGGAAACTAAGTGCTGCAGGCGGCTGCCACCGAGGTTAGAGGAACAAGGGGAGAGTTGTGCCCAGACCCCGCAGGCTGGGCTGCTGGCAATTGTGTGCCGCCCCACCCCCACCCTGCCTCAGCCGTAGCATGGGGCGAGGGGCAGGGGGGGACAAATGAAACAAGGTGTCTGGCAGAGAGCAACCAGCACAGCCCCAGAACTTAGGAGGCTCTTCAGAAAGGTCAGCCTGAGCATCCCCTGGGGGCAGGGGAGCGAGGCCGTCCTGCTGCCTTGGCCTGAGCAAGGATCTAGAGGTCAGCAGGTCCAGGAGAGGTGTTGGGGGCTTGAACTTGAGTCCATCTGAGAGGCCAAATGGGGACTAGATGCAGCAGAGGTTTTGGGACACACGTGTGATGAATCAAGGGGAAGCCCCGGGCCTCATGGGACACCTGCCCTGGGAAGGCGGGGGGGGGGGGGGGCGGGAAGGGCACCTCCAAACTCCGGGGGTGCCCAGGCGGGGAGCAGCTGGGGCCCTGAGGCCTCGGCCCTGAAGCCACGTGGGTCCAGAGGGCAATACTGGCCACTGTCAGGGGGGCTCTAGCAGCAGGATGTCTGAGAAGGGCCTGGCCACGTGGCCACATGGACCAGCCTCACACATGTCAGGGATGCCCCAAGAGAGGGGTCAGGTATGTACCCAGGCAGGTAGGTTGGTGCCATGTTCTCCACGCCGTGTGCTCTAAAGGGGATGGGCAGGGGGTGAGACCCAGAGCCACCAGGGAGGGGTGGTCTGGCCCCGGTGGGGTTCTGGTGTGGAGGTGGCAGAGGTCTCAGGAGCAGGTGGGAGGGTGGTCAGTGGGGGCCTGGTCCAGGAGAGACCAAGGTTGAGTGGTTGGAGGGAGGGGCAGTGGGCTGGGGGTGGTGGCCAGCGACTCCTGGGTCATGGGAACTAACTGCAGGTATGACGTAGGGAGGCTGGCTGACAGGCTGTGTGCCCCGCAGGGCTGAGGGATTCTCAGAAGCGGGCTTGGGAAAGGTGAAGAGCCAGCAGGCAGAGACAGAGGGAGGTGGTCAGCACCCTCGCCCAGTGTCCCGGAGGGAGGGCTCAGTGTCAGCCGGAACCCTGCGGCTGCCCCACCCTTCCCTCACACCTCTTCCCAGAACTCTTCCCAGAAGGAAAAGCCCCCAGGGGTGCCCTCAGGATCCTCCTGCTACCACCGGGCAAGTCCCCGGCCCCTGAGCAGGTCAGATGTCCCCAGGGCTCTGGGTCTGACCACCTGAGCTGTCCATGACCGCGCGCCACCCAGGACCTGTTGGTGGGCACTGGCACCTCCTGACCTGACCCCTGCATGGTGACCCTCATAGGCGGCACTGCTCAGCCTCCCACACCTAGGGAAGCCCCCAGGCCACCCCCCCCCCCAAGTGGAGGGAGGCCCAGACAGTGCATCTACCTCCCCTTGAACCTGCTCCCTTCTGCCCGGCACCCATGGCCTCCCTAGCACAGCCCTGGTTGTTCAAGCCACAGCATGCCTTCCCTGACCTCTTGGGGGCAGAGGCCCACAGTCCGCTCTCATCCTAGACCCACTGCCCCAGAGAAGCTCTCCTCGGGCCAGTCCTCTGCCCCCTCCCGACCCCCCACCCTGAGCTCAAACCCGCAGCCCCTCTTCCAGCCCTGTGGCTGTTGCTGCCTGTCCAGCTCAGGCCCTCTGCAGGTGTTCAAGCTGCTGGGGCTGAGCTGCTGTGGGAGCGGAGGGCAGGCACCCAGGGGGTGGCGGGCGGACCTGCTCTGGCCCTGGGGCCAGGGCCCCAGCCCTGGCAGACTTGGCTGGAGGCTCCTCTTTGTGGGAGGTCTCCGTGTGAACTGCTCCCCAGGCACAGGCACAAACGCAGGAAGCCACCATTCTATTAGACTCTATTTTCTCCCACTGAGGGGAAAGTCTGTCACACGAAGGTCATTGTTCCCGGCTCCCGCTTTCCGGGAGGGCTGGGTCTGCGATGGGGCTTGTGCGCCCCTGGGGCTCCTGGCTGAGCTGTTTCCCTTCGAGACCCAGGGGCGCCTAGAGGTTGGGAATGTGGGGCCCTGGTTGAGCCATGCCGCAGGGCTGGGGCAGCCCCGCCCACAAGGTTGGGTGAGTCTCTGGAGCCTGGGTTCCCTCTGTGCTGGGGCCCCGAGGGGTGGGGGGCGGGTCACAGTGAGGCCCTGAGTGCCACTCACAGCTCTGACTGAAGCTGGGCCTGAGGGCCCAGAACCTACTCCACTCCTCCCTCCCTCCCCTCCCCAGGAGGGCCACCCCAGCCCGCTCTACACCCCTCCCAGACCTGGTCAGGGCACTCCTGCCAGTGGGCCTAGTGCTTCCCTGCTGCCTGGGCTCAGCTGGCCTGCACGGGCCCATCTGCCATGCCTGGCGGGCAGGGTGGGCTGGGCCCTGTTGGCAGTGGAGGGGCAGCAGCCCAAACTGGTACCGTGTTTTCGAAATGCACGCTTACAAGAACAGGACTGCACAGTTGAGAATAAAGGTCGGAGAGCTTTCAACCAAAGGAGAGTGGGGGTAGTCACTTTAATAAACAAGAAAGTAGACTTTAAAATAATAGCATCAGCCCTGGCTGATGTGGCTCAGTGGACTGAGTGCCAGCCTGTAAACCAAAGGGTTGTGGGTTCGATTCCCAGTCAGGGAACATGCCAGGGTTGCAAGCCACGTCCCCAGTCAGGGGCGCACAAGAGGCAACCACACATTGACATTTCTCTCCTTCTCTTCCTCCCTTCCTTTTTCTCTGTCTAAAAATAAGATAAAATCTTTAAAAAAATAAAAAATAGTAGCATCACGAAGGACAAAGAGGGACACCAATACTTTTGACATGAACAGCAAATAAAAATATAACACAGATGCAACTAAAAACATAGCCTCAGAAGACACCAAGCAGCAGCAGACAGCTGGCCCAACCCCTGCAGGGGAACGTCCCAACCCCTCAGCACCAGCTCGAACCTTCCCGAGCAAACCAGGGCCATTGGGGTGGTGCAATACAGAGAGACACATTCTTTTCTAGTCCAAATGGGACATTCTCCAAATCAACATGTATTAGGTCCCCAAAGAGTCCTCATACTGGCTTGAGGTGTGAAGCAGCCACACCAGAGGTAAGCAGACGTGGAAGCAATGCCTACAAAGCGCCGCAGGACAGTGATTTCCAACCAAGAATTCCATGCCCAGCCCGCCAGCACTCACACAGGAGGGTGGAGCAAAGAGCGCTCAGACAGGCAAGCATTACAATGTATCTTCCATGCTCTGTCTCCAGAACCTCCTGCGGGACAAACTCCACTGCAGTAAGAGCGCAAACCAAGGCCTGGTGTGGGCACCCTCAGCGTCTAACTCAGGAGCCAGGGGAAGGGAGGGTGTGCAGGATGGCTGTGCCTGTGTGTGTCAGCCACCTAGGGTAGGCAGTGTGACACCAGAGATGGCACCTCTGGGGCAGCTGAGGATGTGGCTTCCCCTAGGAGTGTCTACTTTGGCCTGTCCCTGACCTGTGCCAGAGGACTAAGAGAGGGCTCTGGGGATTTGCAGCAAAAACGCAGAGCCCTGCCAGATGTTTGGGTGGATGGTGGTGCTTGGATGTCATCCCTAGGGCTTCTGTGTCCCTGCCCACTGATGGCCCCAGAGTGGCTCCTGGAGACTCTTAGGGAGGCAGAGGCTGGACTGGACCTGGCCTCTCTCAGCCCCTTTTCTCCCAGGGCCTTCAGCGGAGCAGTTTGTCAAAACAAAAGGGAACAGAGCTCGGGGGTACAGGTGGGATGATCCAGGGGATTGTTCTCAGCGTCTGGAGGAAGTGACTTCAGTGGGGGCAGCCCCCACCCCCACCCCCTACAGCCTCCAGGGCATCAGAGATGCTGTGTTCCTGTGCGTCTGCCTCACTGGTTTTCCTCAGACCAAACCTTGCAGGGACACATCTCGTGCCTTCTGCATGGAGGACACCCCTCACGTCTGAGCGTCTGAGAGTCAGTGGGCTCCTTCACTGGGGCCACAGGGCCTGACGGGAGGCAGGCGGCATCACTGCAGCAGCCAAACAGTGCAGGGTGCAGGGCAGCCCACCCGGGGGCTCTGAGGGTGTCGGTCATGGACCAGGTGGCATCAGGAAAGGGGGAGGGTGTCTCTCTGCAAACAGAGAAACCCTGGCCTAGAAGCCCCCACTTGTTTAAACCAATGACCGTTCACGTCCAGGGTCTGGGCCAGGCACAGCATGCCCCGGTCACACACGCTGGAGGTGACCTCCCTGCCCTGGGCTGGGCCTGGAGGAGGAGGTGAGGCAGGTGCAGAGTGGATGTGGGAGAGGCCCTGCAGGGTTCAGCTTCTCGGCACACACACGTGCACACTCGTGCACACACACACCCCCTTGTCCCTCTCTCCTGTGCTTGTGCCTCAGACCTCAGGCACATGGGGACTGCGTGCGTGAGCACTTGGCGGCAGGTTCGGAAGCACATTCTTCCCACATTCCCTTCCACATGGACTTTTTCAAACCACTGCCTTCTCAGCTCCTTCCCTCTGTGGCGGCTCATTCCGCACTAGCGGGACACTGTTCTGGGGCTGCCTGAGGGCATGTGGATGAGGTTAGCAGTGGAGGAGCTCAGCAGAGCGGCAGCCTCCTCCTTTGGAGGGGCCCAGACAGAATGAAGGCGGAGGGAGGGAGTCCACTCGGGGCCTGACGGTCCAGCAGGATTCGGGTCCCCCGCCTTGGGTCAGTGTGGCCCCCAGTTCGCCGAGTGTAGACGTGGGGCCTCAGCCTCCTCGACCGTGTGAGTTGGGGCAGGAATCAGCACAGGGCACTAAGACAGAAGAGGAAGCCTGAAGGCCGACCCCAGACCCCCTGCAGGTCTGGAGTCCTGGGGGGACCTGAGCCTGGAGCGGGAGGCAGGGTCAGTGGTCACTGTCCATGCAGCTCAGCCGGACGCTGCAGCGCGCAGCCCTGCAAAGGGGCTGGTTTCACGGTGTCCTCTGTCTTGGGCCTGTCATGTCAGAAACCCCCTGACCAGCATCCTCTCCTCTCTGTACCACCTGTCAGCCCACCTGAGGAAGGACTGAGCCCTGGAGGAAGCCAATGCCCACTCGTCCACCTGCCCAGGCCACTGAGAACTGTCCAAGGGCAGCCTCCAGCCTGCGGCCACCAGGAAGCCCTGTTCACCTGGCTACTTGGGCTCTCAGCTGCATCCCCCCTGCATGGAGACCCCTGTGAGGCCACTCTCCCTCCCATCTCGTTCTCACCCCAACACAGGAAAGGGAGGTGGCAGCCAGCAGGAGCATCCTGGGTGTCCTGCTGGCTCCTGCCCCCTCAGTGGGGTGTCCTTCCAGTGCTCCTAGGGCCCTAACCCCTCCGAAGCTCCTACTGGCCTGGACCGGATGGTTCTGACATGGACCCAGCCAGTGTCCACACGCTGACCCCCAGAACCTTCGGCAAAGAGGTGATTAAGGACAGGACCCTGAGCTGGTGGTGATGTGGGGGCCGTGCCAGACTTCTCAGCAGCCCAGCAGCGTCTCCAAAGCCCCCTGAGCACCAGACCCAGCAGTGGCTTTTCAGAGGCCCTGCGGTCCCCTCTGACCCTGGCCTGGGCTCCGAGCTGCCAGGACACAGGAGAGGCTACAGGGAAACCACCAGACTCACGCCCCAGTCCAGAGACCTGCCCCTGCTGCCATCCCGTCCCCAGGCTGCAGGGTGGCTGCAGTGTCCTGGACTGGCCTTGGGCATGTAGGGCACGGCCAGGTGGCCACAGCGAACACCGAGTGCTCCTGCACAGTCTCACTGGTACATTTTTTTCTTCTAGAAGTGGGCTGAAGTTCACGTAACATTCACATTTCACTGTATACCACGGCATCTAGTGTGTGCACGACGGTGTGCTCCAGAACTTTATCTCATCCCAGAGGAAACCCTGTCCTCAGCAGCAGCCTCTCCCCCTCCCCCACCCAGATGCCAGCAACCTTAATCCGCTTTCCAGGGGTGTGAATTTACGCATCCGGGACGTTTCACAGGAAGGGATCCTAGCACTTGTGACCCCTGGGGTCCGCGGCTTCCCCACGGCCCGAGTCCAGGCCCACCTGAGAGAGGGCAGGTGTCCGTGCAAGGTGACAGACGCTCCGCCGCGTGGCCAGACCACCTTGTTTGCCGTCACTGGTTGAGGGCCATGAGTGTTCAGGCCGCTGTGGGCGGGGCTGCTGGCGCAAGTGCCTGTCTGGAGCCGCCTCCCACTCCCGGGGCGACACCTGGAGCCGAGCTGTCAGAGGGCCGGCCGGCCCGTTTCCCACAAGAACGGCGTGTGCCTGCTGGTACACCGCAGGCGCGCGCCCGCGCTGCCAGCCCCTCAGCTTGCGTCATCACAAAATGCCACTTCCCCGAACTCGAACTCGAGGAAAGCTGTGCTCCGTGTAGACAGACCTCCTGTTCTCACCGCCGCTGCGCACGCTCTGTGGTCAGTGCCCACCCGCACACAACCGCAGCCCGCAGCACCCCCGGGCCCTGTGTGCGCGGAGGAAGAGGCCCAGCTGGCCTGGCTGTTGGGCCGGGGGCAGAGCTTCTGGGACCGACTGTCTGGTGGGTGGTCCCTCCGGCCTCCAGGGCACCGGGGCAAGGTTGGGAAACACAATCCCCTCCAGAGGGGGCGACTGCCAGCTAGTCTCCGATGATAATCCTTATGAACCAGGCCTGCCAGTGCCCCCACATTTATGAAGTCCCTTCCCTTGGGATCTGGGGCGGCCCAGGATTTCTCTGTGACACCCACTACGCAGTGGGAACGACACTGCTTGACTTCCAAGGCTGGGTCAGGGGAAGCCTGGCCACGTGGCTGTGTGCTGGGGGAGTTGGCCACCACGGAAGAATGGTTGCTGAGACTGCCATGCCATGGGGGAGCCCAAGCCAGCCCCCCTGGAGAGGCTACACGGTAACACAGCCAGCCAGCTCCACTGCCCCAGCCACAGAACCGAGGCACCAGACCCGGGCAAAGAAGCGGCACAGGGCAGGCCTCCCCCGAAGCCGGCAGATCACAGCAGCCCAGCCCTGCCTGGGCCAACACTCGCGGATGGGAAAAAGGAGTAAGTGGCGCTCCAGGCCACGGAATTCTGGGATGCTTCTTCACAGGGCAACAGGTAACAAGGGAGTAAACTTCAAGGCCACATGGCCATCCCCACGTGGGCTGTCACAGCTCCTGGGACCATAGTTCAGAGAGCAGTTGACAGACTTGTTCCCCACCCCACCACCTGTACTTGCCTATGGGGAGGCACTGGCCACATTTGGAGCGGATCCGTGGGATCCACACCCAGGAAGGATGGGGTCCGGTCCACGCAGACGGGCCTCGCGGGGGAGGGAACTGCACTGGCTCCTGAGGGAGGAGGCACAGCCCCAGAGGCAACGAGCCCGAAGCTCCTCCCATGCGAAGCAGGCGGAATTGTCGGCCCAGGCCAGCGTCCCCACCCCAGGGACCCAGAGGGGAGGACCTGGCTCTCTTTGCCAGACTCGTGCTCCTCAGGCCTTTCCCTCCTTCCAGAGCCTTCTCTCTGCACAGCCGCGACGCCCCCCAAGGGGTGTCCACATTGTGCTTCACCCAGTCCGCGCAGCGATCCCTGTGTGAAAAGCCCCGGTGACCTCCCTTCCCACTCTCGCGGGTCGGCTAGGCAGCCGTGACCACCGCTTTCTCTCTTCAGGGCCTCGTCTCCTTCCCTGGGTAAGCTCCGCCCCCGGGAGACCCCGCCTCGGGGCTACGGTCGACCCCTATAGGGGAGGCAACCGCTCGGTTAATCCCCGGCAGAATCGCAACGCGAAGCCCTCTCTCTCAACCAATAGGTCCCCAGTCCCCGAGCACCGGCGATCGGTCCCCGGACCCGTCCCCTCCCGCCCCTCCAGGCCCTACACTCCGCGAGGCCCCGCTCGAGAGGCCACACATCGCTTCCCTCCACTGCGCGCGCGCGCGCGCAGCCACCGGCGGGCCCTACCTGAGCGCGCCCGGCCCCGCCCCGCGCGCACTGCGCATGCCTAGAACGGCGTCACGTGCCCGCCCGCTACAGCCCGCGCGATCTCTGCTGCGTCTGCCGCGGCCGGGACTACGCCGCGCGCCGCTATGGAGCGCATCGAGGGGGCGGCAGTGGGCCGCTGCACCGCCTCACCCTACCTGCAACCTTTCACGCTGCACTACCGCCAGGTGAGCCCGCCCCTCCGCGGCTTCCGCCCTCAGCGCCTGCGGCCCGGAGCCCCGCCCACAGCATGGAATCCCGCCCTCAGCGCCGAGCCCCGCCCCCGGGCTCCTTGGGAGGGTTGGGGTTTCGGAACTGCGGGAGTACGGGGATAAGGGCCAGGCCCCGCAGGGACATCTCGGGACCCCTCATCCCTCCAGGGAGGATTTGCCGGGCACCGGCCCTTTTTGCGGTGGGACTTACCGGGCTCCTCCGGGATCAGGGAAAGGTTCCTGGAGGCGGTGGTTTCCATTCTAAGGGACAGGAGCCCGGCAGGGAGGTGGCAGGAGCTGGAGCGGAGAGCACTGGAGACCCCCTCTTCAGGGGGGCTTCCACCTGTCGGTCCGGGGACGCAGGGCCGCGCTGCCTCCCTCCGCACTGGGCACCTAGGAGGTTCACAAGAGGTGTTTGTGGGTTGAATGAGTGGCTGTTGCCTCCCGCTCCCGTTGTTCAGCCGTTGACCTCCTCCTGCACATCTCTCCACGCCTGCTCTGTCCGTTTCGGTTCCCCACCCTTCACTTGCCGGCTCCCCCTGCCCCTGCGCCCTGCCTCCTGCCCCTCAGGCAGCACGGGCAGTCGGTGCTTGGTGCCTCTGGACCCGCAGCGTCCTGCCCTCCCGTCCTCTCCATGCCCCTTACTCTCATGACTCTGTGAAGCCCCCTGGGATCCAGTTTGAGAGAGGCCTCTGCGCCCCCACTTTCCCCGTTGCTGGGGCCCTGTGGGCTCTGGGAAAGACCTATGTTGGCAGCATTGGCCTGGAAAGAGCAGCTCACCACCCTCCCCGATGACTGTTGCCTGGGGCAGGATGTCTCACTGGCTTCACAGCTCCCAAGGGGCTGGGGCTCCAGGTGGCAGCAGGTGGGCACGGGGTGGCCCAGGTCCACACCTGCCGGGCAGTGGATGCACCCTCTCTCCCATACCCTGTGAAGGGAGCCTTCGGGGATGTTCCCACTGATGGGTGCTGGTGACCAGAGCCAAGCCCTGAGGCAGTGGGCTGTGGTGGGTGCAAAATGCGGGACCCACCCAGTCCCTGGACCCATCCCATCCCGCCCCTCCAGGCCCTACACTCCGCGAGGCCCTGCTTGAGAGGCCAGCGTCCCCACCCCATCGCCTCCTTCCACTGCGCGCGTACGCGCATAGCCTCCAGGACTGGGCTGAACAGTGCGTGCCACTCAGGGCATCTATAGCTTTTGGTCATTAGCTGCCCTGGCTAGAGAAGGTCTGGTGGACAGGCACATGGACCAGAGTCAGGGTACCCTTGTACCTCTGAGGGGCAGGGGACTGTGTCCACCCCAGTCCTGTTCCTCCCTCCCAGGCCTCCAGAAAGATGAGCCAGGCCTGGGGCCCACCAACCAGCCAGGGCCCTATGGGAGGGGCTGGCTGCACCTTAGCAGGCCTCTGAGACCGTCCCTGCACCCCGCCTTGGCTGGACCTGAGGGTCTGATGTTTTGATCTTGAGCTGAGGGGTTCCTGAGACCTGTACAGGTGACACGCACCCTGAGGGAGGCAATGGGCACTTGGAGGCCATCCCGGGTGGGTGGCTGGCCCCAGGGCGGCCAAATTGGAAGCAGGCCTGGACTTGCTTCTGGGGGCAGTGCCTGAGAATGGCATCCGGCAGCCAAGCCTGCCCACCACAGGACGTCAGCCCTCCCTGCCCTGTGGGAACAGTGGCTGCCAGCACCTTTCCAGGACACTTCTGCCTCCAGGCCAAGCTCAGCCCAGTCTTCCCAGCCCAGCTGAGGTCAGATATGGGCCTCTGCCTGTGTGGTTCTCCTGCCTGGAGTGCCCTCGCCTCCTTTCTGCAGGGCCTAGTACAGTGTCACCTCCTCTGGGAGTTCCCACAAAGGCTGTCTGTCCCTCAATGTCCTTTCTCTTCTGCAGCCCTGGCCGTACTTTCTGTGTCTCCGGTGCTGCTCAGGTCCCTGGCATTTCCTGGCTTGGACAGACCCCCAGGGTGGGCCCACAGTTCACCAGGGCCTCTGGCTGGCCAGTGACTGGGGCTGGCGATGGGCAGCCACAGGGAGGGCCCCAAGGTCCCAGGGTCCAGCGCTGCCCATAGAGACCTTTAGGGAAGGAGATGGGGCCAGATGGAACGGCCCGTATCACCCAGGGGTGTCCAGTCGGCAGGATCCCAGGCACCTTCTACCCGCTGGACAGTAACTATTGCACCCCGTTAGTGTCCGTGCTGCCTACCTTCAGCAGGCTCGGCCAGGTCCTGCCCCACGCTGCCTCCTGCAGACACCGAGTACTGCCCAGAGCCCGTCAGGGCAGGATGCCCAGGGCCTGGGAGCAGGGTGGTGGGAGAAGGGATGGAGCAGCAGGACCACAGGACGCTTGAGAGACAGCGCAGGAGGGGCTGTCCCACCATCCAGTCACCATCATGGAATCCCCATGTCCTGCTTGGGCACCACCCTACCTCAGCTGCTCCTGGGGCTGGTGCTCTCTCAGGCTGCCGGCTGCCCCTCCTGCCCTCCCACCTCCCTTTGTCCAGTGGCCCAAGGGTCTTCAGCAGTAGGAACCCCGTCTCCGCTCTGCCACTTGGGGCTTCCCTCCCTGCCCCTGCCCATACTTGGTGACAGTGTACATCTCTTTGCACTTCCTTGGGCTTCACCTGTGCCGGGCATGCTCACCTGTGCCTGGGATGCCTTTCCTTCCTTTGCCCTGTTTCTCTGTCTTGCCCTGCAGGACATCAGGCTGTCCTTGGCCTCCCTGCCTAGCCCAGCCGCTCCCCACCCCCACCCACAGGAGCCCGCAGCTCCCGTGGGCCCAGGCTGTGAGTGGGCCTCCCTGGGCGGAGCTGGCGCGTGGGCCTGTGGGCCTCCCCAGCTGCCCAGAGCACATCCACTAGAGCCGGCAGCCCTCCGCCCACCCTGACCGCCGCCTGCCTCTTTCAGAATGGCGCTCAGAAGTCATGGGACTTTGTGAAGACACACGATAGGTGAGCATCCAGTCTGGGCCCCTCCAGTGCCCATGGGGACCCTGCCTCTGCCTTTGTGTGTCCCCCACAAACATCCCCACCCTCCCCGTCCCTTCACTGAGGGTCCCCCCAAGGCTGGGGCCTGAGCTGGGCCCTAGGTTGGACCTGAGAGAGGCTGTCTGGGTGCCCTGGCCCCTGAGCACTGGGGCAGACAGACAGGCTGGACAGTGGCATGGCTCCAGGAGTGTGGCCAGCAGGCAGCTGGCCAACGGGGACCACATGTTACGTCAGTCACCTGCCCCCCAACCTCCCAACATGTCTTCCCCACCCCACCGCCCCATCCTGCCAGTTGGGACCTAGCCTGACTGTGACCCTGGCAAGCTCTGGCCCTGCCTGGGTCTCACTCTCCCCATCTGAGCAAGGGACCCAGCGTTCCCAGGCTGCTTGGGCAGAGGAGGTGGGCTGGGCTGGCCGGGAACAGGGCCCCAGGGAGACGAGGTGGGCGCTGCTCCTGTGCTGAGCTCCGCCCACTCCGCCCTGCAGTGTGGCCATCCTCCTCTTCAACTCTTCGCGGAGGAGCCTGGTGCTAGTGAAGCAGTTCCGGCCTGGTGAGGCCACCGTGGCGGGTGAGGGCGGAGGGGCGCTTGGCAGGTTGTTTCCAGGCCCCTGTGGTCCTATGGTCAGAATACAGATGTGGGGGGAGCTCCAGGGGAAACTGAGGCCTGGCGAGGGGGTCTGGCGCACAGGGAGGTGGCCGCCATGTGGCAGCCCTGGTCTGCCCTCCCCCCGACCAGCTGTGTATGCCGGTGAGGTGGAACGCCGCTTCCCAGGGTCCCTGGCGGCCATGGACCAAGACAGGCCTCGGGTGCTGCCGACAACACTGCCCGGCTCGGCAGGGGTGATGTTCGAGCTCTGCGCGGGCCTTGTGGACCAGCCCGGGCTGTCGCTGGAAGAGGCGGCCTGCAAGGAGGCATGGGAGGAGTGCGGCTACTGCCTGGCCCCGGCCGACTTGCGCCGAGTGGCCACCTACAAGTGAGTGGGGCTAGGCCTGCGAGGCCAGGGAGGGGCACCTGCCGCCAGCGCTGCCCAGGAGGTGGGACTGGCTGCCTCCAGGCAGCGAATGCCCATCCACAAGGATGTGCAGGCGGGGCCGTGCCCCCTGATTTTTATCGGGGGCTTGGGGATGGTTGGATGGAACACACCCAGATGGAGATCCAGGGCTCTGGGAGCTGGTTCAGGGGCCTGCCCCACCCTGAGGCCCTCACCCCACCGCCCCACCCTGGTGGCAGCTGCCACTGACAGATGCCTCCACTTCCTGCAGGATTAAGCCCCGGGGGAGGGGGATGTGAGTCACAGATCTGCCCTGACAGTGGTCCAGGAAGGGGGGAATGCTTTGTCCTGGCCTGGAGGGGCCCCAGCACTCCTCGGGAGAAGGGAGGTGTGGCCTGGACCCTGGACTTTAGGGCTGGGCCTACCAAAGCCCAGGGCCCCCCACTGCACACTACCCAGGAGGTGCATCACTGGGTCCTTCTTTCCAGGACAGGGTGTGGGAATGAAGCCCACCCCTGACCCTGGGGACACTGTAATCAGTCCTGACCCCCGGGCAGGAGGATGCCTCTCAGAGTCCTGCTTGGGGCCTTCCCCAGGGGGCAGGGCCTGTACCCCTAGGAAGAAGGCCTTGGGGCTCTGCCTCCTCTCAGCCCAGTGCAGGGGCCCTGCAGTGTTGGGCTGGGGCCTCCCTGCTTCAGCAGCCCCCAAGGCCTCGCTGGGGTGTCCCCCAGCCCACAGTTGTAGGGGTCAGAGTTGACCTCTGGTCCCAGGAAGGGGGTGAGGCACAGGGTCCTCCGTGTTAAATGTGCCAAAGGGTTTGGTGTCTTGGTGTGAGTGGCCTCAGCATTCTACGGGTGTCCTCCGGGTGGCCAGTGAGTGTCTACTTGTCCCCTTAGCCTGCTGGGAATGGGGAGAATCCAAGGGGCCTGCCATGGGGTAGAGGCTAGGCTGGGGGGGCGGGCGAGGAGAAGGCAGGTGGGAGGGGTTGCCCCCCAGGAAGTGAGCCTGGAGGGGTTCTGGCAGAGGCTCTGGGTGGGTGGGCCAGCAGCCGAGCCGCAGTGGCTCCCCAAGCAGGGCCTCTGGGCTACGGCCCAGTCTGCGGGTGCTGGGGAGCCAAGGAGGGTTGTGGACAGTGAGCTCATACGTGCGTGTGGGAGACTGGGGGCAGCTGCAGGGTGGCTGTCCCTGTAGGGCTCACGAGGGTAGGGCCCGTGGCTTCCTCTCCGTCGCCCCGGAATGAGCCAGGCCCCCCACTGCCAGGCCCCGGGGACCAGGCCCTATCACTCGGCTGAGATCACTCAGTGACTGGAGCATCTGAGTGAGGAGGCAGAGGCGGTGCCTGGCTGGCTGGGTGTGTTCGAAGGCCACGCCTGCCTCCTTCACAGGCCAGAGGAAACGGACTGGAAACCCCTTAGTGGGGCGTCCATCAAAGCACAGGCTGTGCCGCCGGCGGAAACGGGCCACCAGGAAGGGCTTGAGGGAGATAAGGGTGTGGAGGGCAGAGGAAGCAGCTGGGCGAGGTCAGCGTGCGGGGGGCCCTCCCGGGGCACGGGAGTGACAGCGCCTCTGCTGCGCTCCCTGTCCTGTGCTTCAGGCGCGTCTCCAAGGGCAGCCGGGCTGACCCGGAGCCTCCCTCCTTCCCCGGACATCTCCCAGACGCCCCTGTTCCCTTCCCCCCTGCACACCACACGTGGGCCTTCCTCTCCTGTTCTGGAAGCCAGACTGGCCTGGCGACCACCCTGTCATCACAGCCAGCAGTCCGCACGCTGCCCATTCTTGCCCACTACCAGCCAGTCTGGGCCACTGCCTGGGTGCTTGTCCCATTCCGTGGCCACCACCCACTGAGAAGGGAACTCACACTCCTCTGCAGCCAGCGACCCATGGGCTTGGTCTGGGGGACCCCACCTCCATCCCACCCCATCACCACCATGAGCTCCAGCCCCTTGCCTGGGCTGCCTTGGCTCCTGCTGCCCCCAGCCTGGTGCCCTGCAGGTGACAGTGTGGGGGGTCTCCCAGGCCAGGCCCTCATGCAGCCAGCCTGGATCCCTGGGTGCAGGCAGGGGTCCAGCATACACCTCAGCAGCCTGGGGCTGGGGGCAGGGGGATACACCCAAGTGGGGAAGGAGGTCCCCGCGTGGGCATGGGCAGGAGCAGGAGGGACTGCACTCCCAAAGGCCCCAGAGGCTAACCAGCTGCAGCCGCCGCAGCTTCCAGGTGGCCCAGGCTGGTGGTCTGGGTCCACCCTTCGTGGTCTCCGCTGCTGGGGCTGCTGTCTACCCTGGGGCTCAGATGCCCTTCCCAGCTCCCAGGGCTATGGCTGTGGCTGTGGCTGTGGCTGTGGCTGTGGCTGAGGCTCTGTCCTGGCTGGCTGTCAGCCGGGACCATGGTCAGCTCCTTGAGGCTGTGCGGTCCCTGCCCTGTGGCCCCTCTCAGCTTGCTGCATCTTCAAGGCTGACGTGGGCAGGGGTGGGGCCCCCCCAAGCCCCCCCAAGCCCCACCCACCAGCGAGCTGGAAAGCACAGAGTGAAGAGGGCCAGTGGGCCCTGCACCACGGCTCAGCAGATGCTGTCTCGACCCACAGGTCTGGCGTAGGACTGACTGGCTCCAGCCAGACCATGTTCTATGCAGAGGTGACAGATGCCCAGCGGGGCGGCTCTGGTGGGGGCCTGGCAGAGGAGGGTGAGCTCATCGAGGTTGTGCACCTGCCCCTGGCTGGCGCCCAGGCCTTCTCGGACAACCCGGATGTCCCCAAGACCCTCGGCGTCATCTTTGGTATCTCTTGGTTCTTCAGCTGTGTGGCCCCTGGCCTGGGTCCCCAGTGACATTCCAGAGGGCTGAACAGAGGCTGGTCCCAGCCACCCGCCCCTGCAGATTCAATAAAGGCTTGTACAGCTCCAGCCCGTGTCCACTGGCTCCGAGCTGTGACCGGGTGGGTGGGGGTGGCGTACTCTCCAGAGGGCCCTCGGCTCCGTGCAGCACAAACCTCGGCTGTGGCTGTGCCACGGGGCAGGATGGCAGGGGGTGGGCCAAGCACTCAGGGAGGGCAGCTCAGTGGGCCGGGGCACAGAGTGAACAAGGGCCTAGGGGGTGGCGGCTGAGCATCAGGAGGAGGGGGCAGCACTGTGGACTGTGCCAGCAGACTCCCTGCTCCGAGGAGAGTGAGATGCCCCACCCTGGTGTACAGGCACCACCAGAGCCCCTGTGTCCCCCAGGCCACAGGAGCCTGTGGTATGGTGTCCTGCCTGCCTGCCC
Organism: Desmodus rotundus; assembly: GCF_022682495.2. Taxonomy (NCBI): domain Eukaryota; kingdom Metazoa; phylum Chordata; class Mammalia; order Chiroptera; family Phyllostomidae; genus Desmodus; species Desmodus rotundus. Next base: position 137,074,858 of record NC_071393.1, on the reverse strand, counting down.
ACGTGTGCAACCCTGAAGCCCCTGCCCTGCACAGGCCCGAACCGGGGGCTGGGGCTGCCAAACCCGGGCTACCTCAACCGGGGTTGAGGTGTCTCTTTCCAGACACCTCAAGCCCTTGGGGTCTCGGGAGGGCCGGCACCTACTTAGCCAAGCGGGCTCAGCCAATCCTGGGCAGGCTGGAGCCCACTGTGCGGGGTGTGCTGGTCACCATGGTCGTGGGCATCAGCTGGAGGGGGGAGGCCTGGTCTGGTCCTTTTGCAGAGCTCCCCAAACCTCTGGTCAGCCCCTCATGTGCTGCCCTGGGGGGAGGGTTGAGGCAGCCTGGGTCATAGACCCCGGGCCCTGGCAGGGAGCAAGGTATCCAGGAAGGTGGGGACTGGCCCAGTGTCCAGGGCCTCAGTGTCCCTGGGGCTGGGCCCTGGGCTGTGACTGTGGAAGGCACAGGGCCAGGACACACTGCCTCTGGCACGTGCTGGGTGGGGCCTCATGGTTGGGCGGGGGCACCTCACGAGGGCCAAGGACCACCTGCCAGGGTGTCCTCCCCTGCGCCTTCTCCGGGCTGACCCCAGGCAGGCAGGCAGATGCTTTCGTGAGCACGAGTGGAGGGGCACCCGGGTCCCTCACTTCCTGGGGCTGGGCAGTGCTGGTGGCTGAGCCCAGCCGGATGGGCACAGGCCCTGGGCCTGGCATTTGAGGCCATCCTGAGGAGGCTGTGCTCAGTTGCCCCACCCAAGCAGCATCACCTGTATGCAAATGCCCACTGTGTCCCAGGTAGGGCCTCCTGGGAGCCCAGCCAGGTGAGTGCCATGCTTCTGGGGAGGGGCTTTGGGCATGTGCTGTGTGCAAGGGGCTGGCCCAGTTGGGAACCTCGAGCCACACTCCTCTGGGAACAGCCAGAGCTCTGCCTAGCCCAGGGCTGCCCCACCCACCGGCCTCCCACACAGCCTGCACTCCCACTGCCCACCCCCAGTGCTCACTGGCCCTCTGGGCTGCCAGCCACACTGTCTTGGAGGTGCACCTGTGGGCTCTCTGTGCTATGGCCTGTGTGCCGGGCTCTGGCCTGGTGTGGCAAGGGTGAGGGACAGAGTGCAGTCCAGCCCCCTGACTCTGTGGCCCCAGGGCAGGTCAGCAGGCACCGCTGCTGAGCCTAATGGAACTGGCATCGATTTCCCGGCACTGGGGGTGGGGGGGGCTGTAACCGGAAACTCCCCTCCCTGACCGCTATATTTAGCATTGCAGAATGGGACGGAAGCACAGCTTGCTCCTGAGCCCAGCCGCCTCTGACCAAAGCCCCGGCAGCCCGCACCCCAGCCTGGTCCCAAACCACCCCCGCCCCTGCCTGCCAGGCTGCGTGGCCCCAGCCCACCCTGCCGTGCACAGCACTAGCTGGGCAACCACCACAGAGCCTGCCCGAGGCCCCATGGAACTGGGGTCTGAGGGGAGCTGTGGTTCAATGTGCCCCAGAACAATGCTTGGGACCCTCCTGGAAGAGGCAGGGCAGCCTGGCCTGGCGATGGTGGAGGTGAGAGCCCTGACCCCACTGGATCTCCAGGCCTCTGGCCCAAGGCTGCAGAAATCCCTGCCAGGGGCACCCAGAGCAGGGGGGCCCTGTCTCCAAGCAGCCTCCAGGGCCCACACCCCTGAAGAGGTCACCTCCTGAGCACCTGTAGGTTCTGCTGTGGCTCCTAGGAGGCCAGAGGGGAAGGGGACAGTGAACAGGAGGGCCCTGTGCCTGTGGGGCGACTCCCAGGCCAGGGAGCCTGCCCCACAGACAGGAGTCCTGGGCCTGCTGCCCCCAGTGCTGCCCCCACTATGTGGACCCTGGTCCCACTCCCCAAGGATTTGCAGGGAGGCAGAGGAACCAGGCCACTGTCTCCTCGATAGTGCAGGGCAGGCAGGGCTCCGTGTGCCCCAGGGCTGGACGGGCCCCAGGGAGGCTGCGTCTCCTGACACAAGCCTGCATCTCGAGATGCGGGGAGTGCCTGTCCTGCTGCCTTCCAGCCAAACGGCCCTCAGCAGAGAACGCGGCAGCTTCTGCATGCAGCACAGCCTAGGCCCACCTTCCCTCCCGAGGGGGGCGAGGGAGGGGCACATGGGGAGGGGACTGTTTTCTCGCTTACCCTGGAATTCCCGTCCTCAGCCCCTCCACCTGCAGGCCCTACCTGGCACTGGCCCCTCACTTGCACCTCCCTGCCCGCCTTGCCCCTGCTGCTCCTCCCCCAAAGCCAGGGATCTTCGTGAAGATGTGAGTCTCAGCGTGGAGCCCACCCCTGCTCCGCTGCTTTCTGGGACTTCCCGTTGGTCTCAGCAAGAAGACTGGTCGGGTTGGGGGGGTGCCCAGACCAGCCTGACGCTCCCCCCTGCCCCACCTCTGCCCCTCACCTCCCCGGCAGCAGCCCTCCTGTGTCCCTCACAGGCCCTCCCTGGGGTCCAGCTCCCTCAGCCTCAGGGCCTTTGCACATGCTGGTCCAGCTGCTCACCTGGCTGACCCTTGTCTGCCATCTGTCTTAGAAGGCCCCTCCCTGGGCTACTGGCCTTCCTCACCTTTGCAGTGTGTTACTCTACAGGATTCGTCCAAGTTCTGTCTGCCCTTGACCAGGAGCCCCTGAGGGTGGGCAGGGACTGCCTGCCTTGGTCCCTGCTTGGCAGACAGGGGCAGAGGTGCCAAGGAATAGTGGGGCAGTGGGCATGGGCAGGGGGACAGGCAGTGATGGAGCCCAGGACCCTTGGAACTGGGGGCCTCCTCTTCCCTCTGGGGCCTAGAGTACCTGGGGACTTGCTCCAAGCCAGAGCAAAGGATAGGGCCTCCAGAGTGAGACCCCGCTCCGACCAGCCCGCAGAGGTAGGGATGAGCACCTGGAGTGGGCAGAGCCAGGCCCACCCCTCCAGGGCCCCCCAGCTGCTCCTGAGGCCTGGGTCCCTAGAGGGCTGCTCAGCGTGGGTAGGGCAGTGAAATTGGGGGTGGCAGCGTTCACTCTCAGGGCACCAGGGCCTTAGGGGGGCACCTCAGGAACGTTTTCTAGACACACAGCAGAGCCTCTGCTCCTTCCTGAGTTCCTTCTTCCCACCCGCAGGCCCTGAACCCATCTCCTTCAAAGCTCCCTTCCTCCGGGAAACCTTCCATGCCCCTATTTGTGGGAGGGACTAGCTCCAGGCAGTAGCCTGCACCCCCAGCGCCCAGCCCAAGGCCCAGGGACAGATTTACTGGAGGGTCCAGGGGAGACGACACACTGTCCAGTTATTGTGGGGTTGGGGCCAGAAGACTCCTGTAGAACATGCGGCCACTAAGGGCCAAGGCCATCCCAGCCCCGGAAGGGACCCTGCTTCGTGGAGGGTAGGTAATGTTTGGAGACGAGGAGCTCATGGTATTGACTCCGTGGACGTGGGGCAACACAGTGGCCTAGGGGGCTGGCGACAGGGACAGCGAGAGGAGACTCTTCGGGTGGATTTCACCTTGTCCTTTTGGGCGTGCAGCGCCGTCCTTCACTGCCCTCGCCCAAGCCTGGACCCTGGCCTGGGCACTCCTCCAGAGTGTTCTGGCGACCCTGCGCCAGCGCGGAGCTGGACACAGCCTGCGCCTGGGAGCATTTGTTGCCTGGCTGCCGGACCCAAGAGCCGTGCAGCGGGGAGGCCGTGGGCGCCTGAGGGGAGCAGCGCCCCCTGCGGCCGGCGTGGAGGCGATGGGAACAGCGCCGAGGGGTACCCTCCCCTGGGAAGGGGGCACGCAGTAGGTTGGGCCTGGCTTAGGTCCCAGGCCGCGCCCGCCCCGCGTGGGGGCCGAGCCCTGATTTGTGCTGGAGGCGGCATCCCTCCTCTGGGACTTCGAGGAGCGCAGCGGCCGCGCACTGATGGGAGGGGACCACGGCGGTGACCTCAGGGGGCGCCCCACCCCCTGGCTCCTGACACCCGGCGGCGGGGCTCGGACGAGCCGAGACCGCTTTGCGGCCCCGGTCCAGCCTCGCACGGCTCGGCCGAAGTGTCACCGGAGCCCCCACGGTCCCAGCGTCTAGGGAAGCGTGAGCAGGACCGGACGCTAGCGGGAGGCGCCCTCGGCCGCCTTTAAAGCCCTGGCGCCCAGGCACCCTCCCCAACCCCACCCCACGGCTTTGCCCCGCCCCCTCATGCATATGCAGGTACGTGGGTGACGAATGGGCGAGCGAGCTGTCAGTCTCGTCCTGAACTTGTTGGCTGCGGGCGCCGGCAGCGCGGGCGCTCAGAGCCGAGGCCGGGATCCGCCGCCGCTCGCCGCCGCTGCCGCCGCCGGAAGGGAGCCAAGCCGGGTCGGAGCGCAGCCGCCTGCGAGCCCGAGCGCGCCGCTCCTGCGCGCTCGTTGCCGCCCAGACCCGTGCGGCGCCGCCTCGACCCCGCCCGCTGCCACCGCCGCTGCCGCCGCCGCTGCCGCTGCCGCTGCCGGCGCTCGGAGGGCGCGCGGGCGCGGGGAGGCCGGGCCGGGCCGGACGCGCAGGGGCGGCGGCGGCGGCGGCGGCGAGCGGGGTCGAGGCGGAGATGCGGGCGCGAGGTCGGGGGCGACTGCCCCGGCCGCTGCTGCTGTTGCTGGCGCTCTGCGTGCAGGTGAGCGAGGGGGCGCGGACGGGGCGCACCGAGCCGTCCCTCGGGGCCGGGCGGCACCGCCTGTGAGCTCTACGTTCGGAAACCCTCGGGGCCGCGCGCCAGGGCCAGGACTCGGCGGGGGCTGGCGGACGGGTGGGGGCGGGGTGCCCGTTCGCGACCCCGGCCCGCGCCTCCCTCGCGCGCTCTCTGCCTTATTTTTAGGCGGCGCGGCCCATGGGCTATTTCGAGCTGCGACTGAGCGCGCTGCGGAACGCGAACGGGGAGCTGCTGAACGGCGCCTGCTGTGACGGCGACGGCCGAAAGACGCGCGCGGGGGGCTGCGGCCACGACGAGTGCGACACGTACGTTCGCGTGTGCCTTAAGGAGTACCAGGCCAAGGTGACGCCCACGGGGCCCTGCAGTTACGGCCACGGTGCCACGCCCGTGCTGGGAGGCAACTCCTTCTACCTGCCGCCGGCTGGCGCCGCGGGGGACCGGGCGCGGGCCCGGGCTGGCGGCGACCAGGACCCGGGCCTCGTCGTCATCCCCTTCCAGTTCGCCTGGCCGGTACGTGCGCCTCTACCCAGGGCCCCAGCTCTCCCCTCTCTCCGCGTGCGGGTCCCCGCCCTGCCCGCGGACCCTCTGGCACCTGCGGCCCCGGCCCTGCGTGCGTCTGCGCGCGCCCAGACGGGGCGGGCCCGGCAGGGGGCGCCGCACGGCGGGCGGACCCCAGGCGCGTGCTCCGTGGGGCTCCGTCCGCGCCCCGCCACGTGGGCGCGCGGGGGTCGAGGTGGGGGCGGGGGTGGCTGCGGCCCGCGTGCGCGGCGGCCCGCGGCGTGTGCCTGCGTCGCTGTGCGCGTGTCTGTCTGGGTGGGGAGGCCTTGCGAGGCGCCTTGGGCCCCTGTAGGCCGCAGAGGCATGTGCGCCGCGCGTGCTGGGGCTGGTATGGGGCAGGCCCTGGCGGAGCCGCCCTGGGCCGGCGGCCAGCCTGCGCTCGCCTTGCTGTTTCCTGGATGCCCGGGGATGGGGTGGGGATGGGGGGCTGGGCTGGGGAGGGCTTAATGAATGTGTGTTGACTGCAGCCCCCGGTGCTGGTCCAGCACCCTCACCTCGCCCCCTACCTCCAGGAAGAGACAGGGGCCTTGGTGCTGGGTCTTAGGGGTTGGGCAGTCAGGCAGCAGCCCTGGGCCTGGGGATGCTGAGAGGGACGGGGGCTACCCCAGGCCATGGTGTGTGAGGGCTAGGGGGCTGTGTGAGGGAGCGCTGGTGGCCAGGTGCTGATGCAGTCGGTTTCTGAACCACCGCCAGGTCGGGACTCCGGCCTGGCTTGGGCGGGTCTCTGTGTGGCAGTCCTGGGACTGGGTGGGGCAGGAATGCAGAGTACCCCGTGAGGCAGGACCTCTGTGTACTGGGTCAGGAGCAGCTAGCTGTAGGGTGGGGGGGCCTCGCAGAGGTCTGGTGAGTGGGGAGTCCCAGGCACAGGGCACCAGGCTGTGATGGAGGAGCCCCACCTTTTGACCCAGGACATTCGGCTGGAAGGAATGTGGCCACCTGGTGCCCCTGAGTCCAGGCTGGCCAAGGTCGGACCAGCAGCACCTACCCTGTGGGAGCCCTGCCCTGGCACTTCCCTCTACGCCAACCCTCATCCTCACCCCTTCCTGACCGCCCGTGGGATAAGGAGGCTCCCCGTCCTCCTGGCCATGGCTTGCGCCCTTTGAGCCGGGCTGGCTTCTGCGGTCTCCCTTGACCCCAGGGCCCCTGAGGGGAACGTGTTTCTGAGCGGGAGGAGGCAGGGGCAGCCTGGGAGGCCCCGGGCAGTTCCGACAAGCCCGCCCCTCGCCCCCACAGCCGGCGCGGCAGGCAGGTCTGAGCAGGGCCGCAGCCTGTCGTGTGTGCTTGGGCTCCCGCCAGGGCGGCTTCGAATCGCTACCTGAGGATGTGTTTTCTGCTCGAGTTGGCAGCGGCAGCATGGGGGCAGGGAGGCCTCAGAGGAATGTGGCGGGCCGGTGCGGGTCCCTCGTGGTTCTTGGGCCCCACTGGCCGGCAAGGCATGGGACGGGGTGGGGGCAGGCCCTCACCTCCCCTGGAGCCCTGGATTCTAGACTGTGGGTCTCAGACAGCTTCCCCTTCTTCCTACTCGCAGCTTGCTCCCTCCGACGCCCGAAGCAGGGCCACATGGCTCGGCCCCAGGTGGAGACGGGGCCACTGGTCGTGCATGCTTGGGGGGAGCGCCCGTCCCCTCCATCTGGCAGTGCGGCTGGGCTGCCAGGTGTGCAGCGCGCAGTGACACCAGTGTCTTGGTATTTCCGCGCACTGCGGCCGCTCCGGGGCCACACCGCCTCGGCCTGCAGCAGGTCCCACTCCACCTGCCAGGCTGGGGCCTGTTTGGAACCCAGGATGCCCACCAGGGCTCCTCTCTGACAGAGATAGCAGAGCCTGTGCCTGGGCTCCCTGGGAGCCGCAGGTGCCTCGAGCTTCAGTGGTGGTTGGGGGGGGGGGGGCTCCTGCTCAGGGCCAGCGTGGACTCTGGGGCTCCCTGAAGTGGGGACAGGCAGAGGGCTTGGAGGGATCTGGAGGTGAACATGGGCCTCCAGGCAGAGTCCAGGGAGCTGCCCCTCCCACCCCTGGGGCTGCAGAGGCAGCAGAACAGGATCTAGTCTGGGCTCTTCACCCCTCCAGCCCCTTGAGTGACCCTGGGCCCACAGCCCTGGTCCTCCCGCCCCAACCTCTGCCAGGACCCCGACGAGTTGGGTGGGCTGGTGTCCAGGCTGATGTCGGGCTCAGCCTTCCCCGGGAGGGCCTGGCCTGGGCCTTGGGTGTGAGGGTGGAGGCGGCCTGGATGTGGGAGCTGCCCTGCTCTCCTGCCCCTGCCCCACAGAGGCCCCCCAGCCTCTTCCCTGGCCTCCAGGGGTTCAGGGACACCCTTCGACCCCAGAGCTGGCCTCCAGCTGACCGAGCGCAGGTCGTGTGTGCTGGAGTGTGCACGCATGCTCTCTGGGTCTGGCAGGTGGCCAGGGGGTGTTCAGCGGGGCCTGATGGGGGTGGGCTCAGAGGAGCTGGGCGATGGAGGCACAGTGTGGCAGCCGGGGCTTCACCCCGAGTGCAGGAATGGAGGGTGGGTGGAGGGGATGCTGCAGGCCACGCCTTCCTACCTGTGTGTGGGAGGCACATGGTTGCTTGTGGCAAATCTGGAGTTGTGGGGACAACTGGGGTGGGCACGGGCCCTGTGTGTCACGGGTGGGCCTGGGGTGACCCCCTTTCTGAGCGCAGCCGACCCGAGGCCCTGGGCCACAGCAGCTCCTGGGGCCGCTCTCCCCCAAGGACTGGTGCCCGGCGTGCATGTGTCCCGCAGCCCTGCTCCCAGCCTGCCTGTCTCCTGCATGGCTGCCCGGCCCAAGGCTGAGGTCCCAAGGGGGCTGTGGCATCTCGGGAGGGTGTGTGCACGGGGGTGGGATTTGGGCCCCGCAGAGCGGTGTGTCCCATAGAGGGAGTTCTGGTGGGATGTGGGCACAGGGCTCAGCCCTGGCCAACCGTCACAGCCCGGCAGCTGCGCGAGCCCCCAGCCCGCAGCGGGCCTGGCTGAGGCCTGTGCCGGGCACCAGTGCTGTCCCTGCTGGGGAGAGCTTCACCCTGCCTGTGCTCCGCCCCACCTCACCTCCTCCTGGGGTTAAGGGCACCCCCCACCGGGCCCCCTGCTTCCTTCCTACACCTTTCCCGCAAGGACCAGGGGTCCGGCTGGACCGGGCTCAGCAATGGGGGGCCGCTGGGAGGGCTTGGACATGGGCGGGGCTTGTCCCTTGACCTGGGGGCTGGGCAGGGGGGCCAGGCCGCAGCTGACAGGGAAGAGGTCCCTGCAGTGTTTTAGGCAGGGGCCCCGGGAAGGGACTGTGGTCTTGGGGACTGTCAGGATCTGTGGGGTCTGGATGGAGGCAGATTGGGCCACCAAGGGTGGGGAGACAAGCATCCCTAACCCCCAGGCCCGAGGGTCCTCCTCCCTGACTCTCAGACCCAGGTGAGCAGGGTCCCTCAGTCTCTGATCCCAGGTGAGCTGGGAACCCGTCCTTGTCCCCAGGTGTGACTAGGAGCAGCCCAATCTGGGCTTTGCCACAGCCATCTCGCAAGGTCCAGCTGATGAGGTGCTGGGAGCCCTCTTCACAGCAAGGGACCCGAGAGTGGTGTGGGCAGGGCACTCCCTGGCAAGGTCCTGGCCGGTTTGGTGTGGGGTGTGGGTGTCTGGGTTCCTGGGTGGGGTGCGCCTGTGGCCTGTGCCTGCTGCCATCACCCTGGGGCCCAGCGCCTAGTGGGGAGGCGGCCCCTCCCCCCTCCCTCTGGTGACAATGGCCACAGAGGCCCGGGCCTCTCCAAAGCTCGGGTTTCAGGAAATGTATCTGTGCTCGCAGCTCCCGGCACCGCAGACACCCAGCTCTGCTCCGTGGGGGGCCGGAGAGCTGATGCAGTTGGGTCAGCGCGGGGAGGAGGCCAGGCTGGAGCCTGATCCCTGGGCAGTGGGCTTGAGGCTGTGCGGGGTCTTCCTGGTGTGGGGAGCCCTGGGTTGTGGGGTGTCCAGAGCTGTGGGATGTGGTACATGTGGTCCTCTGCCATTCTTCTGCCTTTGGGCTGCTGCCCGGTCACCCCTGTCTTAGGGTCAGATGAAGGGTTTGGACCTGACCTTGGGGGTCAGGGTTGGGGAGGATGCGGTCTGGTGGTTGGGTGAGGGAGGGGTTCTACCGCGTAGTGTGGGGTGGATCAGGGCAGGTTTGAAGGATGTATTGTGGCCAGACCGTCAGGGACTAGGGTCAGCTAGCCGGTGGGCCTCCCAGGGACAAGGGTCCCTCTGCCTGCTTGGTAGGGAACCTGCCCCACCCTGGCCCTGGCATGGCAGGACCCCTCTGAGGCCCAGCCCAGACCCATCAGCCCTCCTGTTCTGCCCAGCTGTGTCCACCTGTGGCCCCGGAGGCAGGAGCACAGGGACGGCAGGTTGCCGTTGGCAGAGGGGAAACTGAGTCCTGGAGGCCAGCCGGGAGGAGTGGCCGGCAGGGCCTCACTGAGGGAGGCTCAGGTTCGCTCTGGATGGCTTCCTGCCGTGCAGGTGTGGTGAGCCCAGCTGGCGGGCGGCGGGGCCCTCGTGGGCGGGCGGGCGGACGCATGTCCCTGCGGGAACAGGTAACCGGAGCCCGGGGCTCTGCCAAGGTGGTGGTAATCCTACCTGAGTGAGTGGCGTGGGGTTTCCTGGGAGCCAGAAGGAGCTCCGTGCTTGTCGGTGCCCAGGAGCGGGGGGATGGCCAGTGGCCCCATGGGGCGGGCGGCCTGGGCTGTCCTGCCCCGCTGGTGGGTGGGCCTGCAGGGGTGGTCACAGGCCCACCTGGCCTGGCTCGCCACTCCCGCCTCTGCTTGCCCTCACTGCCCACTCTGCCCCGGGGATGTCAGGCCTCACTCACACCCCTTGGCGGCCACTCGCTTTGCTCCGCGTTGGTGCCACAGTTGGTTCTGCCGTCACATCCTCGACAGTGTGACCGGCACCCGGGCTGGGTCCCCGCTGTCAGCCCCGAGCCCTGCCATGCAGCCTCAGCCCCAGCTGCCCCCTGTGAGCCCTGCTCCGGTCCCTGGAGAACAGCGCTCTGCTCCCTGCCCCGGAGCCCCATGGGCTCTCTGCCCGCCAGGGCTGAGGTCCTGGCCGGAGTCCAGAGCCAAGCTTGCTGCAGACTCCGTGCGAGAGTGAATGAATGAATGAACAAGTGAAGGAAGGAAGGAAACAGCTCAGGCTGGGACAGAGCTGGGGCTCCGGCTGTCACGAGGAATGGGGTGGCCAGGGGAAGGCTGGCCTGAGGGTGGCACTCTGGGCCGAGGGAGGGCGCTGCATGTATAAAGGCCGGGGACAGTGCTAGGGTGGCTGTGAGAGGACTGGAGCTGGGGGTGGGGGGCCCAGGAGCAGCATGTGGGGAGATGCGGACGGAGTCTGGGGGTCTGTGCGGCTCCAGTGAATGGGGTGTGAGGCCTGGTAGCCGCCTGGGGGTGGCAGGAAGGGTTCTAGAGGGTAGACGGTTGGTCCCCAGTCTCAGCCCATGTTCCTGGGGGAGTACAGGCCCCGGGGGGCGTCGGTGGGCCTGAGGTCCTGGCCATCAGATGGGTGTCTCAGAGGTGGTGCTAGCTTGTGACAGGGGCAGCAGTGTGGATGAGAGGAGAGGCCACGGGAAAGCAGGTGTCTTGTGGGGAGAGGAGAGGGTCCCCAAGGGCCAGGCGGGGGGTGCCCAGAGGCAGTGGATGTGGCTGGCTGTGGCCAGCAGCCCGCGGGTGGGGCATAAGCCAGGGGAACCAGTGAGCTCGGGTGTGTCAGCAAGAGGCTGCCAGTGGGGGGTGGGAACGGCAGAGGGTGGCGGGGGGCTTGGTGTAGAAAAGCGTGGTTCCCCAGCACAGCCAGGCTACAGGGGCTGGGAGATGGGGTCACCGAGGACAGGCTGCAGGCTGGCCTCTGCACGCAGGGTCTCCTGGGGCAGCTGGCGGCCCCGGCGGCGGCCCTGTCCTGGGGGCCCCAGCCCGGGTGGAGGGTACTCAGCTCTGTCATGGCGTGGACAGGGGAACCACGGAGGGTCCTGGCCAGGGAGGCCAAGGCTGGCCGCTCCTGGGGGACTTGTGCCTGCACTGGCTGCCCTCACAGCGGGTGAGGGCCCTGGGGTTGCTCCGGGCCGCACCCCTCATGTAGCCTGCAGCTCAGATGGTCCTGGGAGTTGGGGGTGGTGACCACAGCTGAGGCTGCACCCGAGGTCCCTCACTGCCCCTGTTCTCATTCTCAGAGTGAGGGGGTTTGTGGGTTGTATGCTGTTCAGAGTGTACCTGCCGCGTCCTGGGGGGGCAGCTCCAGAGCCAGGGCCTGTCGGGGGCCTTGTTGGTGTGTTCTCCACCCTGCTGTCCCTGCGTGTCTGGCAGAGGGGCAGCTGGGGAACCACAGTGCCGTCCGTCTGGGGCGGGCTTGCTGCAGGACCTCATGCTCCTCTCGAGCAAGGCTCGCACTAGGCACCCTGCGGTCCCAGGCCACGGGGACCCTGCCTTTGGCCACTGCTGCCCCTGCCGCTCTGCCTGGGGCACTCGGCCTCCCCAGGTGTGGGCCGCTGGCCGCGGGAGCCAGGGAAAAGCCCCCTGAGCCTGGTTGAGCAAGGGGGCAGCCTCCCTCCTGCCAGTGGGTGGTCTGGGGTTCTGCTGAGAGGTGGCCAGAGGCTGTTCCTCTGAGCTGAGGGGTCGGGGAATGGAGGGCGCAGCAAGGACGCTAGGAGGGAGCCTTCAGTGGGCGGGGAGCCCTGACAGACCGAGGGGCAGAGTCGGAGTGGGGGGCAGGCTACAGCAGGCTGGTCCCTGTTTGCATGGGGGTCCCTGACAGGCCCCCCCACCCCCCGTGTTCACAGCGCTCCTTCACCCTCATCGTGGAGGCCTGGGACTGGGACAACCACACCAGCCCGGATGGTGAGTCAGCCTGGCCAGCCTGCGTGGGGCAGGTGGGCCACCGCCTGCGGGCTCCCTCAGGGCACCGGGAGATGTGTGCCACCAGGCTCCTTAGGGACAGAAGCCCACACGCCAGGCAAGCTGCTTCTCCCGGAGGGTCCTGTGAACCGTGTCCCCCCGCCCCCCCTCCCCCTCCGCCCCAGCCCGGCTGCCGGGAAGCTCTGCTGCGCTGGCCACGCCTGCGCTGTCGCCCACCCCCACCTCGGGGCTTCCTCTGCGTTCTCCTGGCAGGTGTGCCCTTTGTGGCCCTGTCGGTGGCATAGGGGAGTTGGTCACCCCCCGCCCAGAGCCTCTCTCTGCCTGTCTGTCCTGGAACACAGGCCTGGTGGCCCTCTCCCGACACTCACCTGCCGGCTGGCGGCCTGTGCTTGGGGCCCGTGGGCCTTGTGGGTGTGGGGCAGAGAGGTTTGCCAGGGGCTGGCAGGAAGCACCCCACAGGCAGCAGCAGCCCCTGCAGAGGCCCCGAGGTCAGAGTGAGCCCCACATGTTTGGGGAGCAGCCAGGGCTGCACTGTAGGGGGGAAGCGATGGGGTCAGCGAGGCTGGGGCGGGTCCCCCAGGAGGCCGTGCTGGGGGGCCCAGGTGGGTGTGGGGACTGGCTGCTCAGATCTGGAGCGGTCCCTGGAGGAGGGGGCGGTGGGACAGGGAGCAGGAACCTGCACAAGGACAGGCTCTGTGGGATGTAGGGTCCTGCTGGGACAGGCCCACAGGGACAGTGGAGGGAGCAGGGGGTAGGCGGGATTCCTTAGCCTGTGCTGTGGAAAATCCCAAAGCACAGGGATGGTTTCACAGGCCCCCGGGTGCCCGTGGTTGCCGGCTGGCATTCCCCCACCCCCAGGCAGTGGCTGGATTTGAGGTGGAGCCCAGCTGCCAGGTGGCTGGGACCAAGAGAAGGCTTTAGGACAAGGCAGCAGTGCCAGCGCGGGCACTGGCATGGGAGCGGACCATTGGCCTGGGGCACAGGTGGAGGGGAGCCCCCTCTGGGCCTGTCTGCAGTTGGGGTGAGGTGCAGGAGCCCGGTGGGCCCCGAGCATCCTGGAGTGGCCTGGCCCGCGTCCCTGCCGTCCTGGCTCCGCTGCCTGACTCTGCCGTTCCTCCAGAGGAGCTGCTGATCGAGCGGGTGTCACACACGGGCATGGTGAACCCCGAGGACCGCTGGAAGAGCCTGCGCTTCAGTGGCCACGTGGCGCAGCTGGAGTTGCAGGTCCGTGTGCGCTGCGCCGAGAACTACTACAGCCCCACCTGCAACAAGTTCTGCCGGCCCCGTGACGACTACTTCGGCCACCACACCTGCGACCAGTACGGCAACAAGGCCTGCATGGACGGCTGGATGGGCACTGAGTGCCAGCAAGGTGGGGCCAGGAGGTGGGGTGGGGTGGGTGGGCCTGGGGGGGTGCCCCACCGAGGGCCAGGGGGCCGCGGGGGGGGGGCCGCTCTGCCACCACCGCAGCAGGCTTTCTGCCCCCTTCTGTTGCAGCTGTGTGCAAACCAGGCTGCAACCTGCTGCATGGGGGCTGTGCCGTGCCCGGGGAGTGCAGGTGAGTGCTGCCCCGCCCCTGCCCTCTCCTCCCGATTTGCAAACAGCTGCTCACACACACAGCACAGGGTGGGTCTGCTGTGTGCAGGGTGCTGTGGAGGCCTGGGGGAGGGTGGCCGGGACAGTCACTTTCAAGGGGCACAGGCCTGGGGACCAAGTGCCCCTCAGCAGGGGCGTCTGCAGCACAGGGACGCGGGAGCAGCAGGGCCTGCACTCGGGGGTCATGGGGAGAGGCTGGCAGGCGTGGGGCAGGACCCCACAGAGAAGAGGGGTCCCTGGGGGTTTGGAGCTGGGCGAGGAGGAGGGACAGAAGGACCAGGGCAGCAGCTGAGGGGGAGCCAGTGGGAAGGCTGCTACAGGGGAGGGGGTGACCCAGCAGGCTGCAGAGAGGTGGTGGGTCCTGCAGATATCCCAGAGAGGATTTGCCATGGGGGGGAGAGGAGTGTGGGGGGTCAAGGAGGGCCCCAAGCCTTCCAGCCTCTGTGCTGAGCTGTCCTGAGTGAGGGGAGGGGCGGGCAGGGGCAGTGTCTGCCTTGCCCCAGGCGGGGTCTTCCAAGCAGAGGGGTTTGTGGGGATGGTCCTGGCCCAAGGCACCAGAGGCACCTGGGGTGTGCAGACGGTGTTTGGGGCCCTGGGCTGGGGGCAGATGGAGAGAGGATGCTGGAAGGGTATGGGCCTCCTGCTGGTGAAGGTGTGTGACGGGGAGGAGCTGGCAGGCCCCTGGGGATCCTGGCAGCCAGGTGCAGACAGTGGGTGCCCAGGTGCCGAGGATGGGCAGGGCCCAGACGGACTTGCTCTGCCCAAGGCCTCCCTGGGGGTGGGTTTCCTTTTTTCAGACCAGGATACGGAGACATTGAGTAGGCTTCTCAGGGTCGCACAGGAATGAGTTGAGACTGGAAGGCGAGGTTTGGGGGCCAGGGAGGGAGGGGTGCAGACCCTGCTACCTGACGTGTGGTAGCTTTGGCCCCAGGAAGGGCAGGGGGCTGGGGCTTCACCTACCCAGCCCCTCACACTGCTGGACTTCAGGCCCTCTCAGTCGGCCGCAAGGTGGGGGACCAGCAGGGGTAAGAGGGCCACCAGTGGGGGTTCCGGCCCAGGGCAGGTCCGGACTCTGGGTGGGAGAGGTGGTATGAGGCCAGCTGTCTGTCTGTCCAGGGAGGGGCCTGCCTGCTGACATGGGGGTGGGTGTGAGCCCGGGGAGCCAGCCCAGTGGGGCTGGGTCTCAGCCCTGCACACCCCGGCTCACCATTGATGCCACAGGGTTGTGGCCCTGGGGGTCTGACCAGTGATGGAGGCCAGGGTGGGAGGGAAGCTGCTCTCTGCCCCACCCTCCCCCTGCTGGCCTGGGCTGAGCAGGAAGCTGAGGGGCGGGACTCCCAGGACCGAGGCCTGAAGGGCTGCAGGGCTGCGTGTGGGGGAGTAGGTGAGCCCCCGCCCGCCCTCTCCCGGCCTGTGGGTGAGGCCCAGCTGCTGTGGTGGCTCACGACTCGGGTTTCAGGGCAGGACACCCCCACCGGATGCTGCTGCGGAGATGGCCCTGCCTTCCTGCCGCCTCCTCCCTGGCTCCTGGAGTCCTGGGCCAGGGAAGCGGGGGTCTGCCCCACCCAGGCCCTTCAGCACACCCTTGGGACCCAAGCTGGGGACCAGAGCCCCTCACAGCCCCACCCAAGCCTGGTCTCCCATGTCACCTGGAGGGCTTGGGTAGGGGCAAGCAGCCCTCACCCATGTGGGCCCCTCGGTGCACGGGGTCTGCATGGCAGAGACTCTTCTCCGCTCCCTCTGCTTCCCTGTCCTGTGCCCACTGAGCCAGCAGGCCGCTGTCCCCTCCGGGCGGCTATGGGTCTTGGGGGCAGCCCAGGAAGGGCCGTGGCTCCTTCCTCATACAAAAATAAATCCACACGGGGGTGCCGGCATGGAAGAGACGCAGTCTGGAGGTCCCGCCCTTCCCCCAGGACCGTGCAATTCTCCGAAGAGGCCCCTGGGGTCTGGTTGGGGTCTGGAGGCCCCAGGATCCCTGCTGCAGGACAGTGGGGCCTTCCCCTGACAGCAGGGCCCCCAGTCACGCTGAGCTCTGGGCCCTCAGAGGGGCAGCCACGTCCTGGATGGTGCTGCACAGGTGGCCTCTTCTGCCCTGGCTACCTGCCCTCCTCCAGCAAGACTTCCCGGAGGGGATGCTGGCCCACAGCATGGGTGGGGCCAGGCCACAGGGTCATGGCCTCTTTGCCAGGCAGCAGGTGGCTCTTCCTGGGTCTGGCAGGGCTGTTCTGGTATGGCCTTGGGCCTTGGGTCCCCACCTATGAAATGGACCCTTGGTGGGGCTTTGTTGGCAGAGAGACATTACTGCCCTTGAGTTTCAAGTGGGGTCACAAGCTGGGCCCAAGGTCACAGGGCTGGGGCTAGGCCAGGAGCCCCTCCTGGTGTCCCACTGGCCTGCTGGGACCTGGTGCCACAGGGCCCTGGCAGCCAGCAGCGTGCCTAAGCTGGGGCTCTGTATCCTGGGGTCCCGGCAGGGCTTCCCTACCCAGCGCCTGCTCTTGGGGCCCCACTTAGGGGCAAGTCCCAAAATAGCTCTGGGAGGAGTGACTGGACAGCTGCGGCCACTGTCCTGGGCCAGTGGCTGGGTGCGCCTGCGACGGCGGGGGCGGCTAACCACTGTGACCCCTGCTTGGCCCCAGGCCTGCTCCAGTTCAAGGGCCGGGGGTGCCAGCCCCTGGGGGTGGCCCATGTGACTGCCTGCGTCCACAGGGCATGCCCCCACCTACTGGCCCCACACCCCTCGGCTGTCTGCCCGCAGGTGCAGCTATGGCTGGCAGGGCCGGTTCTGTGACGAGTGTGTCCCCTACCCCGGCTGTGTGCATGGCAGCTGCGTGGAGCCCTGGCAGTGCACCTGTGAGACCAACTGGGGTGGCCTGCTTTGCAACAAAGGTAGCGGGTGGACGGCGGGCGGCCCAGCCTGTGTCTTGGCCACCGTGGGGAGGGGGCAGGGCGCTCGGAGCAGGCTCAGCCCTGAGCGCCCCACCCCTGCCCCCAGACCTGAACTACTGCGGCAGCCACCACCCCTGCACCAACGGGGGCACCTGCACCAATGCGGAGCCCGACCAGTACCACTGCGTCTGCCCTGTTGGCTACTCGGGCAAGAACTGTGAGCGGGGTAGGTTGGGGCCTGGCCTGGCAATGGGCAGCTTCTCAGGGACCTGGCTGGGCTCCATCTCTCTGGCCCCTTTGTGCCCTGGACACTCCCTTACCCCCACCTTGGGGCCTTGGGGCTTGGGGAAGTGCCCAGGGAAGGTGGGGCACCTGGTCTGAAACCCCCATCCAGCGATGCCTCTGGTCCCCGTGCAGCCGAGCACGCCTGCTCCTCTAACCCCTGTGCCAACGGCGGCTCTTGCCACGAGGTACCCTCCGGCTTCGAGTGCCACTGCCCGTCTGGCTGGAGCGGGCCCACCTGTGCCCTGGGTGAGTGCCGTGGAGCGCGTCTTGGGGCTCCAGCTGGGCACCTGAGGGGTCCTGAGGGCAGGGGTGTTGCTGTCGAGTCCCCACGCGTGTCTGTAGACTTGGTAGCCCCGGGGAGGAGTGACGGGGAGACGCTGGCATGTGGCTGGTGCTCCTCACAGAGACCTGCAGCCCGTGGGTCCTTCTCCCGGCCCCTCCCACATGCCACACCTCCCCCGTCCCTCCTCAGATGTGGACGAGTGCGCCTCCAACCCGTGCGCGGCCGGGGGCACCTGTGTGGACCGCGTGGATGGCTTTGAGTGCATCTGCCCCAAGCAGTGGGTGGGGACCACCTGCCTGCTGGGTAAGGGCTGGGGGCCTTGTGGGAGCATGGACTGCGGGCTCTGCATCCGGCGGCTGCTGCTGGGGCTGCGGGGGCTGCGGGCGCCAGGTGCAGGGGCACGTGGGGCCAGCCCCACGCGCGCTCTTGTCTCCTCCACAGACGCCAATGAGTGTGAAGGGAAGCCGTGCCTTAATGCTTTCTCTTGCAAAAACCTGATTGGTGGCTATTACTGTGATTGCCTCCCGGGCTGGAAGGGCCTCAACTGCCATATCAGTCAGTACTGGTGGCGGGCCGCAGGCGGGTGGGCTGGGGCAGCGCCAGGACCCTGCCCCTGACCCCGCCCTCTGTCCGCAGAAGACCACGACTGTCACGGGCAGTGTCAGCACGGGGGCACGTGCGAGGTGAGCTGCGGCGGACGCCTGCCTCTGCGCACGCGCAGGAAGGGTGTGGGGCTGGAGGTGCCCGCCTGGCTGCCACAGGAGGCTCCCACAGCCCCGCCTGTCCATCTGTCCTTCTGCCCGCCCCAGGACCTGGTGAATGGCTACCGGTGCGTGTGCCCGAGGGGCTTCGGTGGCCGGCACTGTGAACTGCAGCTGGACGAGTGTGCCAGCAGCCCCTGCCACAGCGGCATCTGCGAGGACCTGGTGGGTGGCTTCCGCTGCCATTGCCCCCAGGGCTTCTCCGGGCCCCTCTGCGAGGTGAGTCTGCTGCTGTCCTGGGATCCCCCCTCGTGACCGGGAGGGGCTGTAGTCAGGGCTGACCCCGCAGTGTCCGGGACAGACACAGCCCCCAAAGTCCAGGTGCCTGGCTGGCTGCTCAGAGGGTAGGGAGAGGGTCAGGGGTCCCTGCTGGTGCCCTGACCTATGTGGCTTAGTGGGTGGGCATCGTCCTGCAAACTGAGGGGTCACCTGTTCAATTCCCAGTCAGGGCACGTGCCTGGGTTGCAGGCCTGGTTCTCGATGGATGTATTTCTTTCACGTGGATGTTTCTTTCCCTCTCTTTCTCCCCCCCTTCTCCTCTCTCTAAGAATAAATAAATAAAAGTCTTTTTGAAAAAAGGGGGTCCCTGCTTGTCATGCCAAGCCCGGCAGCGGCCCTGTGTGACCCCACCCTGGGACTGGAGGGCCAGTGGCTGTGATGCCTGGGTGTGGGCAGCCTGAGAGGGGCCCCAGGGTGTGGTGAGGGCGCCTGCCGGAGTGAGGGCCATATGTGGGTCCAGCACAGGAGTCGGTGGTGCTGTCCGGGCAGGTGGCCCGTGCCCTTTCTCTCTGAGCAGCCCTGACCTTCGCAGGGGAGAGTAGGGGTGCTGGCTGGCAGGCTTCCTGGGACACGTGGCTAGGGTCCAGCCTGGGGCCAAGGGCCTGGTGGTGCTGTGGGCGGGGAGGAGCTGCAGGCTGGGCTCGGGGCAGCAGTGGCATTGGGGAAGTGGGTCAGGGGCTGGCCTTCCTGCTAGCAGCAGGGGTGACAGCCGGATGCCGCCTGGCGGGCAGAGGAAGCTGGCTGTGGTGGACTGAGAGGCCCGGAGGCCCACAGGTGTTTCCGTCCAGCCGAGCAGCCTGGACAGCCCTGGCGGGACGTCCTCCAGCCCCTGGCTGTGGGGCCCGGTGTTCGGGGCCCCTGGGACTCCTCGAGTGGACAGGACACCTGGCTAGTCCGCCAGGAGCAGCTAGGCCCTCACAATGCCCCCACCCTGCAGGTGGACATCGACCTCTGTGAGCCGAGCCCCTGCTGGGACGGCGCCAGCTGCTACAACCTGGAGGGCGACTACTACTGTGCCTGCCCCGAGAACATGGGCGGCAAGAATTGCTCCGAGCCCAGGGACCCGTGCCCTGGAGGGGCCTGCAGAGGTGGGGGCGGGGCCTGTGGGGTGGGGGCGGGGCCTGAAGCAAAGGGACAATGGGCCGACCCCTCCCCATTGCTGCAGTGATTGATGGCTGCGGGTTGGAGGCTGGACCCAGGGTGGCTGGCCTGGCGGCCCCTGGCGTGTGCGGCCCCCACGGACGCTGCGTCAGCCTGCCTGGCGGCAACTTCTCCTGCATCTGTGACAGTGGCTTCACGGGCACCTACTGCCATGAGAGTGAGTGGCCGCGGGCCGTGGGCCGGGTGGGGGCCAGCAGCCCGGGCCCCCGCTCACCCCTGCCCCCCCGCAGACATTGACGACTGCCGGGGCCAGCCCTGCCACAACGGGGGCACCTGCATCGACGAGGTGGACGCGTTCCGCTGCTTCTGCCCCAGCGGCTGGGAGGGAGAGCTCTGTGACACCAGTGAGTGGCCCTGCCAGGCTCCCTGCCCTGGCTGCAGCCTCTGGGTGCTGGGCACCCACACACTGTGCCGGGCTCGCCCAGCACCCCTGGCCTGGTCCCGGCTCTGCCACCGGCGCCCTCCCCGCCCCTCTCTGTCTCTCCGGGCCCAGCTCCAGCATGTCTGCCCCTGAGAAGCCCTCCCCGAGTGCCGGTGACCCCGGCTGACCGGCGCCCTCGCCCCCAGATCCCAACGACTGCCTCCCCGATCCCTGCCACAGCCGAGGCCGCTGCTACGACCTGGTCAATGACTTCTACTGCGCGTGCGAGGACGGCTGGAAGGGCAAGACCTGCCACTCGCGTGAGTGCCCGCCCGCCCTGCCCTGCTGGCCCCGCCCTGGCTCTGGGGCCCGCCCTGAGCAGCCGTGTGCCCGCAGGCGAGTTCCAGTGCGACGCCTACACCTGCAGCAACGGTGGCACCTGCTACGACAGTGGCGACACCTTCCGCTGTGCCTGCCCTCCCGGCTGGAAGGGCAGCACCTGCAACATCGGTGAGGAGTCCCTGGGGTCCCTCGGAACGCGGGTGTGCCCATTCCCGGTCCTAGCCTGCCGCTCTTGGCTGAGCCGGGATGTGGTGGGGACACCCGTCTGTCTAGCGCCAGGTGAACAGGCCCCCTTCCCCCTCTGTGTCCCTCACAGCCAAGAACAACAGCTGCCTGCCCAACCCCTGCATGAACGGGGGCACCTGCGTGGGCAGCGGTGACTCCTTCTCCTGCATCTGCCGAGAGGGCTGGGAGGGCCAGACCTGCACCCACAGTGAGCGGGGCAGGGGGGGGACTGTATCGGAGGGAGGAATGGGGGTGGGGTGCTGTGGGGTGGGGGCTCCCCAGGCCCGCCCCTCCTGACCCTGCCCATGGATGTGTCCGTTCCACCTGTCCCCCAAAGCCCAGCTACACCCAAAGACCTGCTGTGCTCCCCCTGCCCGCCCCCAGCTCTGCACCCCACCCCTCATTGCACATCTCAGGCCTCATCCACCTCCCACTGACCACTCACCCTGCGACCAGGCCTTGCGGCCCTTGCTGTCCACCTCCAGGACTTGGCCTTCTGTGACCGCCCAGGGCCACCTCCTCCTGAAGCCACCTGGCCCCTCCCCCCAGCCTCCCAGCATGGCCACATGGGTGGCGTGTCCAGGGCACCCACACCAGGCACGGGGCAGGGGGCCTGGGTGGCGAGGCCGTGCTGACTGGCCCTTCTCCTTTCTCTGACACAGATACCAACGATTGCAACCCTCTGCCTTGGTGAGTGGCAGCTGGAGGGCCGGCAGCCCTGGGGAGCTCGTCCCGCCCTGGGGGCCCCCCTGACACCTGCCCTCTCTCTGCAGCTACAATGGCGGTGCCTGTGTCGATGGTGTCAACTGGTTCCGCTGCGAGTGTGCGCCCGGCTTCGCGGGTCCCGACTGCCGCATCAGTGAGGCGCTTGGGGTGGCTGGGCGGGCAGGGCTGTGGGGCCCAGCCCAGGCCTGGGGTCAGGGTCTCCAGAGTCCAGTGTGGACACAGCCACTCCCTGCCTCGCTCCCAGCCTCAGTTTCCCTACCTGTCTGTGCCCAGCCAGCAGTGCCCCTTTGCTTGCCCCACCCCAGCACCTGAGGCTGCCCGGTTAGAGGATGCTCTGCAGGGGAGCAAGGGGTCTGCCCCCCAGGCCCTGCCCACCCTGATCCAGAAGCAGGTGGGAGAGGATGGGGCTGGTGCCCATGGAGCCTCAGGCCAGTGGCAGTGCCAGGCCTGGCTCAGAGGCCCCATGGGGCAAAGGGAGGCCCCTGCCCACCCAGATGTCTCCCCTGACCCGCACGGGCCTCTGCTGCTGCTCTGGGCTGTGGACCAGGCCCTGCATGGGAGCATGGCCCCTGCTGCCTGCTGAGTCAGCCCCTTCCCTGCAGACGTTGACGAGTGCCAGTCTTCCCCCTGCGCATACGGGGCCACGTGTGTGGATGAGATCAATGGCTATCGCTGCAGCTGCCCGCCCGGCCGGGCCGGCCCACGGTGTCAGGAGGGTAGGTGGGGCCCGTGCCGGGCAGGGGCAGGGAGAGAACTGGCCTCCAGGGCGCAGTTCCATGGCCGACCCCTCTGCTGTCCCCACAGTGGTCGTGTTCGGGAGGCCCTGCTGGTCGCAGGGCATGCCCTTCCCGCACGGGAGCTCCTGGGTGGAGGACTGTAACAGCTGCCGCTGCCTGGATGGCCGCCGGGACTGCAGCAAGGTGCCTGGGGCCCCTGCCCTGCCTGGGTCTGATGTCCTGGTGCCCCTGGCCCACAGGGGCCCCATCTTTTGTCCATGATCCTGACACTCACCCTGTGAGACTGGGAGCTGCTGCCATGGTCAGGGACTGGGATGAACCAAGTCCACCCACCTCTGCTAGACACCCAGGAAGGAGGGCCCCCTGGCACAACCAGGCCCCTGTCCTCGTGCAGTTGGGGAAACTGAGGCTTCCCCCTGCGCAGGCTCCAGTGTGCCCCCCATGCCCCCCACTGTCCCCCCTCTGGTGGGAGCTCTTTCTGGCACTAGGTACAGTCTAGGAGCCTGGGCAATGGGGTCACATGGTCCTCGGACTTGCTAACCCCTATCCTCTCTGCCTCCCCGTGTGCTTGCCCGGCCAGGTGTGGTGCGGGCGGAAGCCTTGCCTATTGGTCAGTCAGCCAGATGCCCTGAGTGTGCAGTGCCCACCGGGGCAGCAGTGCAGGGAGAAGGCCCCGGGGCAGTGCCTGCAGCCGCCGTGTGCGGCCTGGGGAGAGTGCAGCCCTGAGGAGCCCCTGCTGCCCAGCACTCCCTGCCTGCCGCGCTCCAGCCACCTGGACAACAACTGTGCGCGCCTCACTCTGCGCTTCAACCATGACCAGGTGCCCCAGGTGAGCTGACTGGGTGTCTGCAGTGCCCAGGTGCTCCTGTCCTCTCCTAGTGGCCACTTGGACATCAGGGACTGTTTCCAGCTGCCCTCCACGTGGGCTGTGGCCCTTCTCCTGTATGGTTGGAAAGGCTGGGGTTGTCTCCGTGGCTGCTCAGGGAGCCTGGCCCTGTGGGGTCAGATGAGTGGGAGCCCCATGTGGCTTGTGGGGGCGGCAGGGAGGCCAGGAGGGACAGGCCCAACCAGGGTGCCCATTGATCCGTTTTCCTGGAGGCCTGATGGACGGTGGCTGTGGGCCATCAGGTCTGAGCCCCTCAGCTCCCCAGGGCAGGTGGGGGCCGGCCTGCAGCTCTGAGGCTGAGCTCATGGAGCCCACTGGGGCAGGGCTCAGCATGTGTGAGGCCCCACCCCCTCCGGCCTGCCGGCTGCTGCTTCTGCTGCAGGAGGTGGTGGCCGCCCTGCGTCCCCACTCCATGTCCCCAGACAGACTGTGGGGCACAGGCTTGCTCACGTGCTGCCCTCCCCTGCCCAGGGCACCACCGTGGGCGCCATCTGCTCAGGGATTCGTGCCCTGCCAGCCACAAGGGCCGTGGCCCGGGACCGCCTGCTTGTGCTGCTCTGTGACCGGCCGTCCTTGGAGGCCAGTGCTGTTGAGGTGGCTGTGGTGAGTGCTGGGGGGCAGGGTGGCCTCCCTCTTGGAGTCCTGCTCTGAATGGGCTCTTGGGAGGTGCTGGGGGTGCAGGGCCCAGGCCAGGCCCGTCCCCGGGTGCTTGAGACAGAGTGACGCAGGCCCGGAAATCGGCCCATGGTGCCTGCGTGGGGCAGGGCACTGGGTGCCCTCGCCCATGGCTGGTGGAGCCCGGCCAGCCTACCTGGGGTGAGAGGAGGGGCAGTGGAGCCAAGACCTGGAGTCAACGGGACAGTGGGACAGTATGCATCAGCCAGGCTGGAGGCCAGGCCAGCACTGGGCCAGCAGTTGGGGCAAGGCACAGGTCCCAGGGGCCAGGGGGTGGGGCATGTGTGCAGGTCCAGGAGGACAGGAGGGGCTGGAGAGGGGCCCGGGGCCCAGGGAGGTGGAGATCCACTGCGGTGGAGTCAGCTTCTCAGGGGCCATGGACCAGGGTACAGGGGGTCCCTGTCCTGCCTGCTGAAATGAAGGCTCTGGCTCAGGTGGGCAGAGGCCCAGGGATGTGGAGGGGAGGGTAGAGGTGCTGGGGGCTCAGGAGCCCGGTCAGCACGCCAGGCAGGTGCTGGCTGGGGAGCGGGTGCAGACTGGGCCTGGACGTGGACTGTTCCCCTCCTCCTGTCTGGTATCTGAAGTCATAGAAGGGCTGTGGGCGGGTGTCCCTGGAGTGCCGGCGGCCCGGGACCGCAGCAGTGGGGGGCAAAGGCTGCACCCAGAGCGGGAGGAGCACTGCCTGCAATCGGGGGAGTGAGGAGGCCCTGGGAACGTGGGCCGAGGGTGGGGGCCGTGGAGTCAGGGGTTGTCCTCTGGGGCCTTGACTGGGAGTCGTGGGGCTGAGGAGGAGGTGCAGGTGGTGGCTGGGGTGACAGAGGCCGGGGCCTGCGCAGCCGGGTGGGGCGGGTGGGGCTGTGGGTAGTGAAGCACTGTCCATGGCCTCATCGGTGGTGGTGGCACCCTGCTCTTCCCAGGCCACGTCCCTTGTCTAGTGCAGCCCTGCTCGGGGGCCACAGCGGCCTGTGTCCGTCCCTGCAGCTGGGCAGGAGGCCCAGCACTGGCTCTGTCCCAGCCCCGCCAGGGGGAGGGGTGCAGGCTCCGGAGGGGGCGGGCCAGCAGCCCTCAGCGCCGCCCTCTGCCGCAGTCCTTCAGCCCAGCCCGGGACCTGCCGGACAGCGGCCTGATCCAGAGCGCAGCTCACGCCATCGTGGCGGCCATCACCCAGCGGGGCAACAGCTCGCTCCTGCTGGCCATCACTGAGGTCAAGGTGGAGACACTTGTCGTGGGCGGCTCCTCCACAGGTGAGCGGGGCGGGCGGGCGGGCGGCCAGGGGCGCCGGGCGGGGCCAGGCGGAGCCTGGGCTGGACACCTGCCGCCCGTAGGTGTGCTGGTGCCCGCGCTCTGCAGCGTGTTCAGTGTGCTGTGTGCGGCCTGTGTGGTTGTCTGCGTGTGGTGGACCCGCAAGCGGAGGAAAGAGCGGGAGAGGAGCCGGCTGCCACGGGAGGAGAGCACCAATAACCAGTGGGCCCCGCTCAACCCCATCCGCAACCCCATCGAGCGGCCGGGCGGCCACAAGGACGTGCTGTACCAGTGCAAGAACTTCACGCCGCCGCCGCGCCGGGCGGGTGAGGCGCTGCCAGGGCCCACGGGCCACGGGGGCAGCGGGGAGGATGAGGAGGATGAGGAGCCCGGCCGCAGCGAGGAGGACTCCCTGGAGGTGGGAAAGTTCCTCTCGCACAAACTCACCAAAGAGCCCAGGTGCTCACCGGGGAGGCCAGCCCGCTGGGCCTCGGGCCCCAAAGTGGACAACCGCGCCGTGAGGAGCATCAATGAGGCGCACCGTGCCGGCCAGGACTAGGGCGGTGCCGCCAGCTGGGCCAGCACCCGGGACCCCTTGCTGGGCGCTGCGCCCCCGCTGCCCGTGGGGGGCTGAGGCTGTGTGCGCAGTTTCTTTATTTTGTGTGGAAAAACCGAAACCGAAAACGAATGTTTATTTTCTACGTTTCTTTAACCTTGTGTAAATTATTCGATAATTGTCAGGCGGAAGGCAAGGGCGTATCCTCGGACAGCCGCTATTTTTGTACCGTTTCCGTGCGTGGCACCTGCTGTGTGGCAGGAGAGGTGTTGCTGTGCTCTCACGAAACTGCCTGAG
Organism: Desmodus rotundus; assembly: GCF_022682495.2. Classification (NCBI taxonomy): domain Eukaryota; kingdom Metazoa; phylum Chordata; class Mammalia; order Chiroptera; family Phyllostomidae; genus Desmodus; species Desmodus rotundus. The sequence continues at coordinate 137,049,536 of NC_071393.1, read as the reverse complement.
CCCAGAGGTGGTGCCCTGTTTACAGAATCTTCCCTTTTATTCCTCACTTGGGGTTCTCAGTGGCTCCAGGCCAAAGAGCTGGTGGGACCCGAGGACCGTGGTGTAGATGGGACCTGTGGCGGACAGTGTGGCCCGTGGCTGTTGATGGGACCACCCGAGGCTGTTGTGGGACCGCCCGTGGCTAACAGTGTGGCCCGTGGCTGCTGGTGGCACCTGTGGTGGCCGGTGGGGGCCGCGGTGGTTGGCGTGGCCCAAGGCTGTGGGCAGCCCCTCCCGTCCACCGGCCTCGCTTGCTCCTGCCCAGAACGCGCTCCAGAGATCTGTCAGCTGTGCTTTCTGAAGTGCCCTTCCTGACTGCTCTGTTCCCCAGGACGGTGGCAGTACTGAAGCTCGTGACAAGTGCCTTCACACAGACTCTCCCCTCGCACCTGACAACATGTGCCGTGGGCACCAGGCCACTGCCCACCTGCTGGCCCCGGCCCCCCGCGTGAAAGTGCATTTTTGTAAATATGTACATATTAAATGAATCACTCTGTATATTTGATTTAATAACTTAAACGTTTTGGCCCCCTTGTTCTCTGGGTGCTGCTCCTTTGTTGTTTGGAGTTGGGGCAGGCTGGGGTCTCCCTGTGGAGAGCCTAGCGATTGGGGGGACTGGGGCGTGGCTGCGGGGTGAGCCAGTTGGCGGCCCGAGGTGGCTGTGACCTGCAGGAGGGGCCTCCCGACCCTGGGGCCCTACGGGCAGCCGGGGCCTCCAGCGTGCCCCGGCCCACAGGAGGACGCGGGCTTCTCGGAAGCATTCCTGGGGATGGGCGGGAAGTGCTTTGCACTGACACCCTACTAACCACAATGAGAAAAAGCTTTACAAAGTGGCTTCAAGGCCCCCAGCCGGGCGGCTCAGGGGGTCACAGTGCCGCCCCGCAGCTGGAAGCTGGCGGGTTCGGTTCCAGTTCCAGGTCCAGGCGTGTGTGGGAGGGACCAGGGGGTACTTCTCTCCCATTGCTCTCTTTCCAATAAGCAAGGAAGACAGGTCCTCGGTGAGGATTAAAAAGAAAGTAGTTTAAAGCCACTTAGCCTCAAAGAGCTATCGAGGTTTTGAGGAAATGCCAGCTCACGCGAGAGAATGAGGTCGTGAGGTCGTGAGGCCGTAAGCCCCATCTTGCTGGTTGGCCAACTGCACTTGGCTGGGTAGGCTTGGGCCGGCTGTCGGTGGGTGTCTGTGCTCAGTCGTGAAGTCAGGGAACCAGGAAGCCCAGACGGAACCTGCGAGAAGAAGAACATGCTGCCCGCAGCCTGGGCTGAGCTGCCAGCAGGCTGGTGACTGGCCAGTTGCTGCAGGTCGCGCTGGGTGACTGCAGTCAACCGCCTCCGTCACTTTGGGCCCTCTGGGCGCTGACACAGGCTGCGGTGGGCACAGTGGGCACCCTCACCAGGCGCGGCCCCCAGCAGGGACGCCAGCTGCACCCCACTGGCCAGGCCTGCTGGAGGCCTACACAGTCACCAGGCTACCATAGCAAGGGCGGAGCCGGGGTCCCCACACAGGCCTGGGGACAGCTGCCCCCCCCTCGCGTCCCCTTGTGGTCACAGTAGCACCCTCTCCCTGCCTGGCTGTGGACTGGGGGGTGGTCAGACCCTCCAGGCTCGCCTGTGTCCCGGCAGGCGGCCTGCAGCGGTACAGAGCAGTGTGGCTGGCTGAGGCCGCCCTGTTTCCTCTGGGGGCCGCCCTGGGGACCGTCCCTGCTGCCTCTGCTTGGAGACAGCACCGCTTGTGTGTCTCCCGAGTCTCCTGTGCGTCCCCAGGGCGGCCAGGCCCATTAACCCCCGCTCAGTGGGAGGGACACTCACAGGGCAGGGTGGGGGGGTATCCTGCCGAGAGCCCTGCGCAGGGCCCCAGAGACATGGCACCCCACATCCTCAGCTCTTCCTGTGTCGCCCCAGATGCTGTCTCGCACTCACCCCCCTCCCGGTGGGGCTGCTGGGTCTTCCACTTCTACAGGCTTTGGACACCAGCCCCCACCCACCCCAGGAGCCCAACTGAGCTGACAAAGCCCTCGAGGGCCTTGGAGCCAGAGCCTGGTCAGGGTGGCCAAGGCGTCCCTGTGTGACAGAGCTGCAGGAGGAATGGCCACAGAGCTCATCACCCAGAACACCACAGAATGGCTTTCTGCAGCCAAACCAGGGAGGAATTCCGCAGTGATGCAGACAGACAGGTGGCCTGTGCTGAGACCCCCAATTAGTCCCTCGAGGGAGAGAGTGTGTGGGGCAGAGATTCGGGGACATGACGTGTGAGTGGTGGAGCAGCAGCGGGGAGGGAGGCACAGGCCAGCAGGGCAGTGACTAAAATGAGCACGCACTTTTCACTGAGCTAAATGGAGACCAGGCTGCCCGCGGAGGGCTGGGTGTGCCGGGCCGTGGGTCCCGGGCCGTGTGGCAGCGCAGCTTGTGCTGCGGAGAGGTGGAGATGCACGTGTGCACACGAGAGAGAGAGAGAGAGAGAGAGAGAGAGAGAGAGAGAGAGAGAGAGAGAGGCAGCTTCACAAAGACTGACCCGGGGACAGGAGCCAGAGCCAGAAAGGGAAAAGCTGGGCCGTGTGGAGGGTGTTCCCGGGGCCCACGACCAGTCCCAGTCACCTTCCCACACCTGCCCTGCAGGAGGAATCGGCACCAAGTCGCTGAGTCACCTGGGTGAAGCCTTGATGCACGAGCGGGCACGGCCTCTGCACTAGGGCCCCCCGCCACCGAGGCAGCCCTGCAGCCCGTTCCGAGTGGGACCACAGGAGCCTGGACTCAGAGCCTGGGCACAGCAGGTGCACGCTGCATGTGTGAGCAACGGGGCTTGGGCACAGGTGTTACTCAGCCGCCTTCCGCACTGACTGACACACGCGCCCTCGCACTTCTTGTCAGCAGTCACCCCAATGCAGCAGCGAAAGACGACCAACCTTGGTCACCTCCGTTTCTGTGGGTCCGGGATCTGAGAGGAGCTTGGCCTGTGGCTCCAGCTGGGGTCCCCTGGCCACTGCAGGCGGCCCACCTGTGCACAGGTGTTCTGGGGGGGGGCGGGGGGCAGCTCACAGCTGTGGGTAGGTGTCAAGAGTGAACGTACATGAAAGGTGGGGTGCAGCTGGGCTGACTGGGAGAGTCTGAGCTCCATGGAGAGCCCATGAGGGGATCCCCACAAATTAACAAAGTCGCATGTCGCACCAGCCACGTCTGTCTCTCATGTCCTTTTCCCAGAGAGACTGTCAGTGCTTACGTGGCGAAACCGGCCCCCCGTCCACTATGCGGGTTGCAAAGAGCTTTCCAAGTTGGGAGCCCACTGGGGCTTCTTTTGCCGAGTGGAACCTTCACCGTTGGCACTCAGATCGTCCGTGACTTGGGACGTGTTCTGGGGGTGGTGCCCAGGTCTCTGTGGACGGTGCTTCTCTGCTGATCGGAAGTTTGAATTCGCATGTGGTCATCCATCTGTCCTTCTCTTTGTGGCTCCTGGGTTTTGGGGTTTGGGGGCTTGGGGTGCCACAAATAACGTCCTTCCTTCCCCCCAAGTACTCCCGAAGGATCAGATAAGCAGGCCCGATGGGTGACCTTCCGATCCCGGCTCAGCGAAGCTGGGAGGGGAAGGTGAAGGCACGTCTGTCCCATGCGTGGGTGGACCCAGGCCAGAGACCCCCACAGAGGCCTGAGCCTCACCCAACCCTTCATGTCATGGGACTGCCGTCTGGCCGTCCCTGCTCGTGGCCGAGTGTGGCCCTGGGGCCAAAGGCCCGGGCTTTGTCTCCTAGCTCGCCCACTCCTCCCTCAGGGCCAGATGGCAGCGTCCAAGGGAGGTATGTAGTCCTGCCCCCTGTGGTGATCAACCCCTGCTCAGTAGTGCGGGGGGGTGGATGGTCTGGGTGGGCGGGCAGTGCTCCTGCTGGACTCATAGCCCACGGCCAGCTTCCCGGAGAGCTTCTGCAACTGGGTGGCGGGTCCCCTGAGGTCTGGCTGGTTCTCGGTGGCCTCGCGCACAGGCCCTGTGGCTGAGCCCCGGTTCCTCTGTGTCCCTGAGACCGGCCCAGCTCTTTGCCATCACGGAGCAGCTCCGAGAGCCTGGCAGACGCAAGCCTTCCCCTTGGATGTACCCTTGTGGTCAGAGCTGGCCACAGACTGCTCTCCAGTCAAGGACAGAGGACTGTGGTCGTGTGCAACCCCCCCCACCAGCAGGCACTGTGGCCAGCGGCTGTGGGGGCCGTGCTGAGGCTCAGCCCAGTCTGGCCCTTCCAGCGTCCCTGTGTCTAATGCCCACCCCGTCCGCCCTAGCAAGTAGCCAGGAGAGTCTCGTCTGCAGCCCTCGGGCCCTGCAGCGAGCAGGACTTCCAGGGCGAGATTCCAGGCTTGCAGTGGCGAAAGGTGACTTGAGAGGCACTGTGCTCACCTGCGATGAGCAGCCGCATGGCTGCGGGCTGGCCAGCCGCTCCGAACCACGTGCTGTCACCTTAGCGGTTTTGCCTGGCTCGGCACCGGTCCCAGAGCAGGCTGTTCCTACAGTCACGGAAAGGCTCTCTGATCTCTGAGCTGCTGGGTTGGCACGGTCCCAAAGGGAGCAGCATCGGCTGTGAAAGTTAGGGCCCCGACTGGGACAGAGCTGAGCCCCACAGTCGATAGTGGGGGAAGACAGAGGCCAGGAGGGAGAACCCTGCAGGGCAAAAACGGCACTTCCCCCACTGTGGGCCCTGCAGTGGCCTCACCTGACGTGGCTGCTTTGCAAGCTGGAGCTCCTGTCCTCAGAGGCTGTTCCCCCAACCTCGTTGCTGCCAGACCTGCAATTAGGGTGGGATCCTGGCCCGTGGGGGGGGCGGGGTGAGTACAAGCTTGGCAAGATTTGTCGTTTGTATTGTCAGGCACTGGCGGGGGGTGGGGGGTGGGGGGTGGGGGGAGGGGTCTGCTAGGCCCAGACTGGGGCGGGAAGACAGGTGACAGGGGTCTGCAAGTCTGGGCTGGGGCAGCAGGATGTCCCAGGCAGAGGGGCAAACCTGTGGAGACCACGAAGCCACAGGAGACTCGGAGTTCGGTCTTTTTGGCTCAGGACGACGGACATGTCCCTCACTTGTTTCCCTGCTGGTCGACTGAGACCCCAGCTTAGGGACCGCCCGCACTGGCTGAAGCTGAGACGCTGGGAGGCAGGGTGGCCTGTCCCCAGCCCTTCTCCCAGGAAGGCCCGGGACGTAGACCTCAAACTGGCCTCTGCCTCAGGGGCCGCCTGTGGGACACTGGGCAGAGACAAGGAAGAGCAAAGAGGAATGGGCTTCAAACTCAGAGGATGGTGACAAATAATAAACAATTCTAAGAGCTGACTCTTCAGGGACACAATCACAATACAGCAGAGAGACTATTAGGAAACCGAGTCAAGAAAAAGTTAAAATGGAAGAAGAAATAAGAGGAAAGTAATCGCAGATAGAGAAAAATTTTAATCATAAGAGACTTTGCCCTGGCTGGTATGGCTCAGTGGGTTGGGTGTCCCTGTGAACCAAAAGGCCATGGTTTGATTCCTGGTCAGGGCTCCTGCCTGGGTTGCAGGCGAGGTCCCCAGTAGGGGGCACACACAAGGCAACCACACATTGACGTTTCTCTCCCTCTCTTTCTCCCTCCCTTCCCCTCTCTAAAAATAAATAAATTTTTTAAAAATATCCAATTTCTCATAAAACATAATCAATATTTATATATGAGCACGCATTTGACACAGAGAGATCTGACCAGATTCCTGGGGAGAAGGGGGGGAGGGGTTGCCGAGGCAATGGTAAAACAACCTGGGATGGGATTGGCCGAGAAGCTGAACGGCTCCAGAGCGCGTGGCATTATGGGCCAGAGATTTGAAATAAAAGGGCTGGTGCTGTGGCTCAGAGGCCCTCGGGCTTCTGGGCTCCTCCTCCTCCAGGTGCCTGGGCATCCATGCAGCAGCGGACGGCATTTTGAGCTCGGGGCGCAGCCTGGGGTCGGGCCGCCCTGGTGGAGGGCGGCAGGGTTGCTCTTCCCTAGGCATTCTCGAGGGGACGGGGTCCATGGCACAAGCCCACCCTTCTTCTAGCATTGTGTACCTTTTGTATCTGATGTTGTTCTAGTCTGTGAACTAGCCCTACAGGAATAATAAGACAACCAAAACTAGTGGGGAAGCCGGGGAACTCAGGAGTTAGAATGTAGCCATAATTGACAGGCCTGAGTGACCACCGTGTTTTGCTGTGTATGATGTGCCCCCGTGTATATTGTGAACCCCCGTTATGTGCCCAACCTTTCAGGAGAAAAAATCTTTCATTTTAATTTTTAAATTCAACTATTTATTTATTTATATTTAGATACAAAACCAATTATTGTATTCCAAGGTATTAGTTTGTATACAGATATCATTATTGCTTTCTAGAGTTACACATTTAACTCACACACATAAATAAAAGAATCAAAAACATTCATATAGATACAGAATTAGTACTACCCATGTGCAATGCGCATCCTTATTTTTCCCTCAAAAATTTGGGCAAAAACGTGTGCATTATACACAGCAAAATACAGGTACTTCTTGGGGAAAGCTGTCCAAAATTGTGAAGGCTGTGAATAAAGACCCCTTTCCTTTATCACCAAACCTTTGCCTCTGGAACTCTGCCCGGGGGTGGCGGCACGCAGCGGCCCCACTTGCTGTTCAGGAGCAGATCCCTGAGGTCTTACTTATTCGTGCCTTCTCGTTACTTTCCTTCTTCGTTTTTCCCTCAGACCGTCCCAGGCTTGGCCCCTGGGCCCCCCCACCCCCGGGGGGGCCTGGTCCTGTGTCTTCTGACTGTCCTCTCCACTCTGGGCGCCTCCTCTTTCTCTGTCCCACTCGCCAGTGTTCCGGCCCGGCTTACACTCCCCTGCTCACATTCCCTGGGTCCCTGGTCCCTTAGCAGAAAGTGCTGTTTCAGAGGACAGGGCTGAAGTGCACAGTGCGGGGATATGCGGCAAGTCACACGCCCCGTAATCGGGACCTCCAGTCACAATGTCAGACGCCCCCGCCGGCCGGAAAGGTTATTCCTGCCCCTACAGGTCACCGCCGCTCTGACTTCTGTCCCTTGGGCTGGTCCTGCCTGTGTCATGGGCAGAGAACCACCGAGCACACAGGTTGGGGTGTGGGGCACTGTTTTTTTAGTCCTCACCCAAGAATATTTTTTCATTGCTTTTAGAGAGGGTGCGGGTAGGGGATACGGGGCGGGTGGGGGGAGAGAGGGAAACACCAATCAGTTGCCTCCCGTACCCACCCTAACTGGGGATTGAACCCAAGACCTAGGTATGTGCCCTGGCTGGGAATTGAACCCCCAATTTTTTGGTTACCAGATGACGCTCCAACCAACTGAGCCTCCCCAGCCCAGGCTGTCTGGCCCCTTCTTACTCAGCTTTGGGGTCACCCACAGCGCAGCCAGTGGCAGTAACTCCCTGCCGTTCACTCTGGGGAGCAGGTCACTGCAGGTCGCCGCAGTGGCTGTGACCATCCACGTCTCCTGGGACAGACACAGAGTCTTTCTGCTTTCAGCGATTTTGAGCAAAGCTGCCACACCCTTCTCATACAAGTGCGTTTCTCTGGGGAAGGAGTGTGAGCGGGGCGTGGGGCCGCGGCCGTGCGCCGGCGTGTCTCAGCAGCCAAGCGTGAGCTCGCCTGCTCCTGACGTTACCGCACTGGGCGGCGACTTGTTTCCACTTTAATTATTAAACTGGAATCTCGCTGTGGTTTAAACTGCACCGTCCTTATCTTTGGTTCTCAGCAGTGTGACTGGGAAGTGTCCAGGTGTGATTCTCTTTGTGCGTGGGTGCTCCGGACTCAGTGCCTTGCACGTCTGCGATTTTCCCAAGTTGGAGATTTTTCGGCTGCTTTTTCTTTATAACTCTCCCCAGAGACCATCCCGCCTCCAACGCTCCTTTTTGAGTTCTGTTCCTGCTCTTCACGTTCACCGACGCGGTGCGCCCTCAGAGACGGTCTTCCCCGCGCACACGGCCTTGCGCTGCCGGCCTGCTCTCGGCCCCATGGGGGTCCCCGACGCTCGTGGGCAGCGGTGGGCACTCACTCCTGTGAGTCCTGGGGCTTGTGCACAGCGGCTGTTTGGGGTGCTGGCCCCTCTCGTGGAGCCTGGTCGCCGTGGGTCTGTCCCGGTCACTGCCCCTCCGCGGGCTGGGCCGTCTTCTCCTGCCCCTTCTCACGCCTCCCAGCAGCTCTCTGGGTGCGGGACGCTGGTGGCCGTGCTGACAGCAGTGCAGCGACACTGTCCTCCTTTAACAGGTGCCACGATGCGCCCTGGCCGGTGTGGCTCAGGGACTGAGTGCCAGCCTGTGGACCACAAGGTCGCCGGTTCGTTTCCCGGTCAGGGCACGTGCCTGGGTTGTGGGCCAGGCCCCCAGGTGGGGGTGTGCGAGAGGCAACGGATCGATGTATCTCTAGCACCTGGATACTTCCCTCCTGTCCCCTTCCTCTAAGAAATAAATGAATAGAATCTGAAAGGTGTGGTGTTGCCCTGGAGGGCAGTTAGCAGCCTGGCAGGCTGGTGGGAGGCTTTGGAAGGGAGTCTGTTTCAGGTTCGATCCTAATCCTGGGGTTTGGCCCTCACCCTGGAGTGTGATTCTGATTCCTAAACCCTGGTCTTTCGGGGTCTTGCCTGAGAGTCCAAGGTGTTCGGCAGGGTCTCCATCTCACTGGGCCTGAGCTTTGTCACCAGGCACCGCCTGGGGCTGCCGTCCCACCTCTGCCTCACCCCACAGCAGCCGCCTCCACTGGGCCCCACAGAGAGCTCCCCTGGATGCGGACCGCCCGGGGCCGTGGAGAACCCCCATGCTGGCTCCCTGAGATTGTGTGACTCATGATGAGAAGTCTATATTTGGTTTTCACCCCATGTCTGGCAAAGAACCCCTAAAACCCTGGATTTCCTGTGCAGCTAGCCATCAAGGTGTCTTTGGCTATGTAAATGAGGCGACCTTTGGAAAAATCTTAAAGATGGGGGGCTGATGACCGGGAGCCAACCTGTGATTAGAGGGCTGGACCTTTCGCCCCCTCCCCCCACATCTAAGGACGGCCCAGGGGCTGAACTGGGTGGTCGATGGCCAGGGGTTCAATTGGTCATGCCCTGTAATCGCACCTCCACAAAACTCAAAGGACAGGCTGGAGACCTTCCGCGTTGGAGACCCAGCACGTCCCGGAGCCACCACAGGGCACCTCTTTGTCCGGCTGTTGGTTCAAACCCCTCTGTGGCCTTTGCACTAGATTGGCATGAGCAGTTGGGGCTCCTGAGCCCCGTGAGTCACCACAGCCCCTCAACGGAGGTGACCTCCGACTGCTGGCCGGGTGGTCAGAAGCCCAGGTACCAGCCTGGTGTCTGCAGAGGTTGGTCCTGTGGGACGGAGCCCCTTACCCCCACGCTATTCCTGGATAGATCGTGTCAGAGCTGCGCTGAGTTCTCAGACCCCCAGCTGGTGTTGGCTCGGCGCCACGTGGGGGAGAGCCCAAAGGAGAGCTGGCGCAGACTCCTGCTGCTGAGCCCTTGCCCGGAGCTCCCTCCCATGCAGGACCGCCCCCTGCCCACTGCGCCCCTCCCTCCAGTGCCCCGAACTCTGACCTCTGCTTCCCTGAGGCTGCCCTTCTGATTTGCCTCTATCTCCCAGTATCTGGGAAGGAAACGGAGGTGAAAACCAGGGCGACCATGGGATTCTCCACACGTATTTCCCTCCCTCAAAGGTCACAGATACATTCCTCCTGTTGCTCAATTCCTGGGAGCAGCTGCCGCGGAGATCGGCCCCATTCCACAGCCGCGGCAGGACGGTGAGTGTGGCTGCAGCCGCGCCCGCAGACACTCCAGCACCACACCAGAGTGGGGAGGGTTCTGGCGGCGCCGTCACTGTGGTTACTACTGTTGCCGTGGAGAAAAGAAAAACGAGCTATGACAATTGTGAAGGGGGATGCGATGTCACTTTCTGTGGCTTGTATGATGAAATCCCTGGACAACCCAAGGGGGCCGATGTAAATGCTGTCGCACTCGATGGTTCGGAGCCGCGGCAGGGACGAGAGAGCCGGGAGTGCCGGCCTCGGTCTGCAGGACAGACAGCTCCTGAGCAGGAGAGAAAAGACCCTGGAAAGCGGAAACACTCCGGAGCAAACCTAACAGGAAGCCTAAGCCGCCCTGAGGACACTGGCAGAGACCCCAGCGCTTGGAGCCCCCCCCCACTAGGGTGGGAGCTGTAGCCTTGCTAGGAGGTCTCCACTTCCAGGAGCTTATCCCCAGGCGTCTCCACTTCCAGGAGCTTATCCCCAGGCGTGAGGCCAGGGCTGTGAAATGCCTCAGCAGCAGCGACAGTGGGGGAGTGAGCTCCGCTGCAGGGCCTGCGGCGGTCGGTCGGACCAAGCGTGTGGGGCGAATGCAGGGCGGGTCCCACCAGGAGCATGGACAGCCCAGAGGTTGGTGGCTGTGTGGAACAGTCAAGGTGCTGCTGTGATCGTTTGTGAAACGTGTGTGTGTGTGTGTGTGTGTGTGTGTGTATGTGTGTGGTTTGCACGTTTACAGTGGCCTGGGTCTTGCCTGGCCAGTGTGGCTCAGTGGGTCGGAGCCTCGTCCCGAAACCAAAAGGCCGTGGGTCCGATGCCCAGTCCAGGCACAGGTGGGGGACAACAAGCCACGCTCCTCTCTCCCTCCCTCTGCCTCTAAAGCCAGTGAGGGCGTGTCCTCGGGCGAGGATAAAAAAGAACGGTTTGGCTCCAAGCAAAGGAAACCTAGCCCAGCTTGAGGTGCACAGACGGGTTTATCTTCCTCTCAGGAGGCCCGAGGCAGCCCGGCCCTGCGAGCGGGCCTTCTCCTTCGGGCTGCTCTGCGGGGCAGGCCAGCCCTTTCCTGTGGCCTCACGGCCTCGGCTCCACAACCGCGGCCGCCTCCAGGTCAGAGGAAAGGGAACGAGGACGAGGCCGCGCTGGTGGCGTCTGCCCGCATCTCATCACACGAGCACACGCTGGGTGGCCCCCGGCGACAGGTGTGCACAACCCTCCTGGCCAGGCTGGGATCCTGTGTTCCCCCCGGGGTGGGGGGCTGGGGATCTGACTGGCCGAGGGCTCGACCAGACAGAAGGGCTGGGGAAGGCACAGAGAGGGACAACTCCTGGGTCACTGACCATGGTGGCCCGTCTTCGCCAGGACATGCAAGAGACTGGAGACTCTCGTGACCCTGGAAGGGAAACCAGGCGTGTGGAGGGGACACTATTTTATGCTGTGACTTTGCCACTGTCTGTGTTTACAGCACACAAGAAATACAACATAACTTTCAAAAAGGAAATGGGTCACGAAAGTGTGGCTTTTAGCCCTGGCTGGAGATGCTCAGTAAATCGAGTGCCAGCTTGAGAACCAAAGGGTCACGGGTTCGATTCCCAGGCAGGGCACATGCCTGGGTTGTGGCCAGGTCCCCAGTAGGGGGCGAGCAAGAGGCAACCACACATCAATGTTTCTCTCCATCTCTTTCTCCCTCCCCTCCCTCCTCTCTAAAAATAAATAAATAAAATCTCTTTTAAAAATTAAAAACTTAGGAAAAAAGGGCTGGAGGGAAGTTTCCTGGCTGATAAGGACCATGTCCCTCAAACCCGTGACAAGAGCGATGGACCCTTAGCGTGCGGTTGGGGTAACGTGGGGAGGTTCGCCCCCACTGTGCCTGCTCAGGGTTACTCTGGACATCCGGGCCGGTGGGATGAGATGAGAACAAGGAGTGTGCGGTTTAAGAACCAGATAACTCGCATCGAAACACCGAAGTAACGGACAGGACAGCAGCTGCCACCAATCGGGGTCGGAACGGCTGCCCGACACCAAAGTCAACAGCAACCCTTGGAGTCGCCAAAAAAAGGAATAAGAGGAAAAGTGTTATTTTCTAAAAGAACACAATGTGTACTATATGCTTGAATTGATCTTGGAACCCACGAGTCCTTCATGGAAAGGGGGTGCTCTGAAAATCTTTCCGAGTCTCAGCAGAAAACTGGAATAAAGGCACCTTCCCGCCCGGCGCCAGGGTGGGAGCTGGGCTAGAGGAGACTGTGCCAGGGTAGGCCACGCCCAGATTTTTGTGGGTTGGAGACTCTCAGCAGGGGGCGGGCCTCTGCGCTTCTCGGCTGGTGGCCCCCCCTGGGTCTGCCTTTGACCCTAGCTGGCCCCCAGCGGGACTGACCTGGCCCCCAGGCCCCCAGCACCAGCACCGATGGGCTAGGTCCCGTCCCCATGGCCTATGGAGCTCGGACCTGGCCTTCCTCAAGGCTGCGCCTCCCATGCAGGGCGTGTGGGTCTGGGCAGGGCGCCCCAGCCCCTCTTCTCCACAGCCAGCCCGGGTCAGTGGGCTGTGCTGGTTTTCCGGCGCAGCCCTCCGTGGCTGGCATTCCTGAGAGAGAGACTGGGGTGGTGACCAGGCCTGCCTGGGTTCTTCCCAGCCCACCAGGTCAGGAATGCCAGGGCGTGCCGGAGCATGCCTGTCTGCGGCCCGGCTCAGCCGAGCTGCTTGGTGCGTCTGTGGGGGTGGGGGGCAGGCTGGACCCTGCGAAACCTAGAGTTAGCTCTTCCCTGAGCCTGCAGAGCAGGGCTGGGGGCTTGCACATCCAGGGGACTTGGAGGGGGCATGCTGGGGATGCTCCCTTGTACTCAGCTGCCTGGCCCCGGACTTCCTACATGACACCAGTGGTCACGGTACCTCACCGTGATGCTCTGTCCCAGCATGCACCCTGACCGTGGCCAAGGGTCCCATTCGGCAAACCCTTGCTGAGCTGGGGGCAGAGTCTGGCCCTGGCCCAGGCCCAGGGATGCCATGTGAGGTGCTGTGGATTCCGAACAGGCCAGAGTGGCAAGCATTTGCCATTGATTTGGGTGCAGCCTGGGCTGGGGCAGCCTTTGCCACCCCAGGCCAGGGGGGTATGGGGCTTGCCTGGGTGATGTGAGCAGAGGGACACAGGGGACAGCTAAAGGACAGGGTTTGCTGAAATGGCCACACCTGAGTTCCAGGGAAGGGGGATGGATGGTGCCTGTGAATAGCTGAGTGGGGGGTGGGGAGAGTTGGGTGGGGCAGGGGCTCAAGGGAGAGCTTGGGTTTGATCTGAAGGGCACTGGGGAGCTATGGTGGGCTTTAAAGCAGAAAAGGGGCCGGTCAGGTGTGTGCATGAGGTAGCTCTTGGCCGCCAGGATGAAGGGGCCTGGGGGGAGCTGGACTAGGGCGAGGAGGGGGCAGGTGAGCTGACGAGGTTTGAGAGGCTGGGTCAACGGGGGAGGTAGAGGAAGGGGTGACTCCCACGGTTGAGCCTGAGGAGCCAGGGGAGGGGGGCTTGCGAAGAGAATGAGGGTGTTGGATGATGGGGCCTGTGGGCGAGATCCGGGGACGGTTGGAGGCCGGCTGGCACCCCAACAGTGACCAGAGGAGTGGGGCCAGGGAGAGATTCCGAGGCCCTGGCACAAACCGAGACCAGAGCTGGGGGCTCCAGGCAGTGACCCAGCAGGGGGCGTCAGGCCCCAGGACAGTGACCAGGCTGGGGCAGGGCGTGGGGGGGCGTCTGTGTACCTGTCACGCCCTGCTGGGGGATGGTAAGCTGGCACAACTTTCCTGGCCAGCAGCTGATGACCAGGAGTCTCACAGTTCTGGAAATTCTTCTTAATGACCCAAAATGCAAACAACTGGGACAGTGACTGTCACTGCAAAATTCTCCAGCCAGAAACCTGGAAACCACCTTCGCGCCAGGCAGCAGGCACTTACTAGGCAAACCTTGGTCCAGCCTGACGGTACCTCAGGCTTTCACGGCGTCGGCTGGGCGAACTTTCTAGAACTCACACCTGACTGTGGCAACCCCCAGCTCACACACATCCCATGGGTCCCTGCTGCTCTAGCTGGAGCCGGCTGTTCTGTCTGGCCTGTCCTCCAGGCAGGGGGCTGCTCCTCTGCTTTGCACACCACACCACGCATTTCTCTCAGGTCCGAGGGGCTCCTTTCTACATCTTTCAGGGCTCCCCCTGTCCTCCCAGCCCTCCTGCCCCTCTCCCCTCCATCCCTCACTAAGCTCCTGCTCCCCCCACCAGCGCATCCGTGATCAGGCCCTGGGGGTGGGGCGAGTGTGGTGTGTCCAGTGCTCTATCCAGGCCTGGGGCGGGGTGTCAGTGCCCAGACCCGCGCGCGGGCAGGAGTGCGGAGACCCTGTGGGCGGAGGGCAGCCCACAGGCCTCTGGCTGACTAGGTGGCCCACCCTTCCCACCAGGGTCCCTGGATGCTCTGCTGCTGGCCCTTGCCCCCCTGCGCGAGCTCACAAGCCCTGTGCAGGCAGAGCAGGAGAGGGTCTCCTGTCCTCTGCCTCCGGCCCAGCGCGCAGCAGAAGCTGGCACCGGTAAGGCCGTGCTCAATGAATGGATGGAGGAGCAGAGGCAGAGCTAGGGGACAGAGCCCGCGTCCTGCTCCACCTCCCACTGCGAGCCCAGCACCTCCCGGGCGCGAACTCTCGGCTTCTCAGACCGCACAGGCCGCCGCAGCGCCGCCTCTCTGCGCTCATCTTGCTCAGCAGCGCCACGCCCCGGCAGCCACCGGCCCGGGCACCCACGCTGTTGCGGACCAAGTCGGCGGCCTCGCGTCCCTCCCCCTGCCTTGCGCCCTCCAAGTGCCGCTCCCGGAGCCAGCAGGTCCACCCCAGCGAGCTTGGGGTCCATGCCTGCGGTGGTCATGGTCTCGGGTCACCGCCGTCGTTGGGCTCCAGTTGGGACTGGCCCCTTCCCGGGGGTGGGGGTGTCCTCTGCCCGCCCGCGGACCCCGCCCGTAGCGCCGGCCTCGGCAGGAATGCGCGCGGGGCCGGGGGCGGGCGCTGGAGCGGGGCCGGGCTCCGGGCCGGCCGTGACACGCTCTCTCGAGACGCCGCACACAAAAGCGCGTTCCGCCGCCCCACTCCGCCCTGCGCAGCCCGTCCAGTCCGGGTACCCCCGCCCTCAAGTCCACGGGCCGGGCCGGGGCAGGTGGAGGGGCGTCAGCATTCCGGCCCTCGTCCCTCTGACCCCGCCCCCACGCGGGCCCGGGACCGGGCCAGCGCGCAGGAATCCGCTGCCCGGGCCCGCTCCAGCTCCCAGTCAGGTTGGTGTGTGTGCGCGCGGCCGCGTGGAAGGCCCTGGACCTCCGTGGATCCCACCGCACTCCCTCTGTCCACCTTGCACGAGGCTTTGCTCAAGACTGCGTCCCTGCACCTAAGGGACCCACCTGTGCCACCTCCTCCAGCCAGGATACCTGAAGACCTGGCCTGGCTCCACCCTCTCCCGTGTCCCCGGAGGGAGGCGCCCCCTTGGGAAAGGCCACCCCAGTCTCTAACAGTCCCGTGGTCAGGCAGGGTTTGGGAGCAAAGACTGCCCCGGTGGGGATGGCTTCCACGCTCCAGGTGGTCAGGAGAGCAGATACCAGAGCCCCACCTGAGAAACTGGCCACACAGCCCCTGAGGCCAGAGCCCTCCCTCCTCTGGCGGGGCCTCCTGCGCCCCTTTTCCTTGACTGCTGGACTGGCAGAACAGAGCCCAGCCAGCCCCCTGGGTCCTCCTGCCCCTCAGCAGCCCCAAGCAGACCCCTGCCCCCTACTCCTGCTTGGGATTTTGAGACACTGCCCCAAACCCAGGCTCCGAGCGTGGCCTCTTGTCTGGGGTTGGGGTGCTCAGGGGTGCTTGACCGTGCACTGTAAGTAGGAGACTTGTCAGGTGCGGGGAGGGGCAGGAAACCAGCACATTTGGGGGTGAGGGGCCTTGGGTCTGCCTGAGGGCTGCAGCCAGTGCTGGGTCCTCAGCAGCTGGGGTGAGGCCCAGGACATCCGGGGCCCCTCCTGCTCCTGGGTGGTCCAACACCCCTGACCAGCACCAGGCACCCCAGTGGGTTCAGGCTGGGTCAGCTGTGGCAAGGGGGCGCTGGGGCGGCAGGAGAGCAGGGCCAGGCCTCGCTGCCTGGCAGAGAGGAGGGGGGCCTCTGGACCCCGGGTGGGAGTGTGTCTGGTGCTGCAGAGTCATCTGCTGAATGAAGGTGGGGGCCAACCACCACCCCGCCGGGGCCCCTGGGGAGCAGGGCTGGGAGACCTGCCGGGCTTCCCTCCCAGCCTCCCCTGTGGCCTAGCTGGCAAGGCCCGGGCCAGCCCTGTTCCCTGAAGTTGGCAGGGATCAAAGGGTGGGAAGCCGTCTCCTGCCCTCGCCCACTGAGACAGGAATCTGTGGCCCCAGGGCATGGAGTCCACAGCCGCATTCCAGGTGCCCTGGTCGCCACAAGGCAAGGGTGGGGCAGGGCTGGCACCACAGAGCGTGGGAACACGCCGCTGCCAGCATCCTCTGCCTGGCCTCTTCTGCCCTGCACCGAGGGGCTGGGTGGAGCCAAAGTGGGGGTGCACCTGGCCAGGAGGCGGGGCCTCAGAGAGGGGTGGGGCCTGAATCCCTGCCACTCACCCCAGGGGCCAGTTCACTCACTACCCAGGGGAGATGCAGCCCTGATCCTCCTCCAGGGCATCCTGGGCGGACAGGGACCTTGGGCGGGAGAGGGTACCGGTGAGCTGTCCCTGGCAGGGTCACTCAGGGAAGCAGGGTCCTGGCAACTTGTGTCCTGGCCACAGCCCCAGCAGCCCCCTGGAGGGTCTGAGCCCTGCTGGCTGAGCGGGCCCTGCAGACCCCAGCCCCATGGACACAAGACCGCTGGCCTGCTGAGGCGGCAGCTTTCTGAGGCCCAGAGAGGTCAGGTGACTTCCCAAAAGTCACACAGCAAGGTGGAGGCAGACTCATGGAGGACTTGGAGAAACCTTGGAGACCCAGACCTTGCACCCCCTCCTCTGGCCTTAGCTTCCTCACCTGGGGAGTTGGCTCACCATAACCACCTACCCCAGTTCTCAGGAAGCCCAGAAGGTGCCAGCCAACGGTCAGTCTCCTCTGCACCCAGGCCCTCCCCCCCAACTCCCAGCCCCTAGCTCAGGGTCGTAGATGCACCCTAACTCCGCAACCAAGCACGGCGCCCCCTGGTGGCCACCTGTGGCGTGAAGCCATTTGTCCTCCAGGTTGTGATGGAGCCCATGGGTGAGAAAAGGACCTGGAAGAGGGCAGGGGGAGGGGGCAAGCCTCGGGGGGTGGTGCTGCGGGGGCCACAGGGCAGAGGGGCTGCCGGCCTGGAGCAGAGTCCCCAGGCTGATCCATACACGGAGGGTCTGGGAAGACAGCGGTCTCTTGGGGTGGCTGCAGGGGAGGCTGTGAACATGGGGTCAGGAGCTCAGCACCCATCCATCCCGTGGGCCACTGAAGGCCATTAGGGCATAGGGACACTGTCCCTGGGGGGTGGCTTTAGGGAAGCAGGGCCCGCACATGACAGGAAGGCAGATGACCATGGGGTGCTTGGAGTGGGGTGTGGTCCTGCTGAGACCTCTGGGCCACCAGGCTGAGGACGGGAGACCCCCTGAGGTCTCAGGATATTGCTATGCCACCCCCTTCAGACCAGGGTGCCAGGCTCCCGGAGGCCCCCCAGCCCCTCCACCCACACAGGCGCACCGCCGACCCTGGGGCACCCATGTTGGCCACCGCAGTACTGGCCTGGGTGGCCCCTGGAGGTGCTGGGTGGAGCCGTGAGTGGGTGAACGTGGGCTCCCAGTCCATCCTGGCTGCCCCTGCAGGTCAGAGTCAGCGGCTGAGGCACCCAGGGCAGGAGGGGACCCAGGGTCACCCCCCGGGGTTAAAAACCAGGTCATCATGCTCTGAGTGGTGTGGCGCAGTGGGTTGGGCATCGTCCCCTTCACCAGGAAGGTTGTGGGTTCAGTTCCCGGTCAGGGCACATACTGGGTTGGGGGCCTGGTCCCTGTCTGGGACATGTGAAAGGGGCAGCCCTTCGGTGTTCCTCTCCCCCTTCTCCCTCCTTCCCCCCTCTAAAAATAAAAAAATAATATGCATATTTTTTAAAAAGCAGGTCATCCTGGTGTCCCCACGCAATAGGGCCACATTCACTGTTTTTTAGTAAAACAGACAGAGGCGGGGCTGTGAGCAAAGTCTGGAACCCGGGCGGCAGTAGCCAGCCAGCCTGAGTTCAAGGTTGGTGCTTAGCTCAAGGTCTGGGGGCATTCAGGACACCCCCAGACCTGGCTGCGCTGGAGTCTGAGATCAGGGGCCCTGAAGAACAGGCCTGAGTTTGGACAAAGTGCAGTTTTTCCTCAGCAAGTCGCTGCCGTTTGGGGCTGACAGCCTTCCCGGGGGTGCCGTCAGGAGAAGAGGCTGGGGGAAGGGAGCAGAGAAGCAAGTCATCCACAATCGAGCAGGGAAGGGCAGAACCTCCAGGAAACCGTCATCCATGTCAGCTTGCCAGCTTTGTGAGATGCTGGGCACCGCCGTCCCAGCATGCCGCTGTCCATCCCTCCCAGGGAAGGTGAAGGGACGCTGGCAGGGGTAGCCCACAGTGACTCCGAGGAAGGCAGGACGTATGAGTTACAGCGGACACGTGGCCGCCCGTGGGGGCAGAGGGTGAGGAAGTATGGGACTGGGAAGGACAGGGTGCCCAGGGTGACAACTTTGTTCACGGCACCAAGGTCTGGGCCAGTGTCCGTCAACCCACCTGGTTTGCTCCGAGAGGCTGAGGATGCCCTGGGTGGGAAGGGGCCTCTTCGGTTATGGGTGGGATTAATTCGGGGGTGGGCTTTGAGGGGCCCACCTGGACCCGACAGGAGCAGCCCTGTGGATTCTGCCACCAGGAGTGGGGGACCTTGCCACCAGGGAGGGTGGTCGCTGATTCCATAGGGACAAATGATCCATGTCCTTAGGACCCACTCCAGTGCCATCAGAGGCGGAACAGGGAAGGCGCTGAAGGGTCACCCTAGCTGCCCAGCTGGCCACTGCGGCCACTGCTGCCAGTGTCTGGGTTCTCTCTCTCTCAGGAGGAAAAAATTCCCGCACGGTGTTTTCTAAGAAACCTCAGCCCAGTAAGTGAACAGGGTGGAGGAGCCCAGGAGAGAAGGGTGGGCACCACTCAGCGCCCAAACAGAGGGACAGGGTCAGAGACAAGCCCACGGGGCTGAGTGCTGTGGGCAGCTCACCGTCAGGAAGGACACGGGGCAGGAGGGGTCGCTCCCCCTGCAGAGTGGCTTGTCCAAGTCTGCGCAGGGGAGGTACTGGGACTCAGAGGCCCCTTTGGTCGGTAAGTTTTTCTTCGCCGCCTGAGCTGTGCGCATGAGCAGCAGCACCCTCGCGGGCTGCAGTTTTGTTGGGGGCCCCCCTCTGTCCGTTGGAACTGAAGGTCAGGGGTGTCAGCCGGCTTCCTTTCGTGGAGTCACCTGGGCTGTGGGCTGGCTTCTCAGCTCAGCCAACATGTCTGGTTCTGGTTCAGCCCACAGAGAACTCCAGGCTAAGGCGGCCCTGTGGACGCGGCACCGAAGGCAGCACTGAATCCTCAAGAGGGGCCGGTTGGGGCTGGCTGTGGGGGCGTGTGTGTGGGCGCCCTGGGATTCTGGGGGCCAACGTGGGTCACACCCACAGATGGCCTCAAGAAAGCCCCTGGGATTGCCAACTGAGCCTCCTGGCGCTTCTGAGCCCGATCATATCAGGAGGTTGCAGGCGGCTTCTTGTTCCCGGCTGGGACTCTAGTGGCTTCTCCATCGTCCCCAGGAGCAGCTTTCCCCTGTGTGGGGCCTGCACCGGCCAACCTGAGGGAAGTCAGAGGGGCCAGGTGGGCAGGTGTGAGGGACCCCCTGCTCAGCAAACCCATGGGGACTCTCACTTTGGAGAAATCCCAACTGGCTCACAAATCAGCTTCAGTCCGAGGAATGTAAGAAACCAGGGCTTGGCATTTGGATCCTCAGCGGGTCGGACTCCCATGGGGCAGCTCCAATAGGCTCAGGGGAGGAAGGAGCAGGGCCAGGGCCAGAGAAAAAGACAAGCCCAGTGAGGGGCCCAGACGAAGAAGCAGATGGCACAGAGGGGGTGGGCACCTCACAAAGGGAGAATCTAGGCTCAAGCTTGCCACCTATTGCCCAGAGGCAAGGACGGCTGGCGACCCCAGGACGGGGTGAGAATCATGCCCTCCCAGGCCAGGCATCAGGCAGAGGAGATGTCAGTGGGGCTGCCCACCCCTCTGCCCTGCCCGCCCCGGCTCACTGCAGGGTCTCCCAGGCACCCCCCAGCACTGCTTTCATGGGGTCCGCAGGGCCAGCAGCAGCAGCAGCGCCCCCCACCGCCCCCCTCCAACCCCTCCCAGTGTGGTGTGCACACTGCTGGGGATCAAGGCGCGGGGAGGGAGGGAGGGCAAGTGTTACAAATCTTAACTTCAACAGCTGAAAGACTTTTTCAAAGAAGGGGCGTATTGGGACCTTGCTAGCAAGAAAGACCAGGTGCTGAGCCACCAGCAGCAGCACCAGGGGGAAAAGGCACCATGTCCCAGTTGGGGATCCCATCGGGTGTGTGTGGGGCGAGGCCAGCCGCTCTGAAAGCATTTTCATTAGCTGTGGTCGAAGGGGGCGGCAGGGCGGGCGCCGAGCCCATGGCAGTAGCATCTGCTCCCTGGCGTGGGCTGCGGGCGAGTACCGGAAGGTCACGCGTCCCTAGGATGCAGAGGCTCTTGGCACGGCGGCACCTGGTTAGTCTCTCTTCTGCGTGATCGCGGAAATGGTCTCCTGGAAGTTCACGGGAAGTTCCGACAGACAAGCCGCAACGTGAGCAGACTTGTGTGTTTGTCCACAACTATTCACGCGGGGGCCGCCTTGGGGGAGGCACTAGGGGCCGCCGGGACCCCGCCACGCCCTCCCGCTGCG
Source organism: Desmodus rotundus (assembly GCF_022682495.2). Classification (NCBI taxonomy): domain Eukaryota; kingdom Metazoa; phylum Chordata; class Mammalia; order Chiroptera; family Phyllostomidae; genus Desmodus; species Desmodus rotundus. Next base: position 137,028,786 of record NC_071393.1, on the reverse strand, counting down.
GGCGCCTGGAGCCGGGACCCGTGGGCGGGCTCAGTGCCCGCAGCGGCCACCAGGCGGCGGGGCAGCGCCGGGGTCGCGGCCGTGCAGCGGGGACAGCGCCCGCCGGGCCCGGCTCGGAAGCGCCAGGGTGGGCCGCCCGTCCCCGCCCCAGCCCACCAGGGAGAGTGAGCGGGGAGGCGCCGGACTCCGCGTCCGTGACCGCTGGGTGGTCGGGAACTTCAGTCATTGCCGGAAAGGGACCTGGGAGATTTTCGTCCGAGGGCGGAGGGGGATTCTCTGAATCACGAAAGTTTCCAGCAGAGGCGCGTGCGTCATCCACTGTCTGGGGGGCCGAGGGGAGGGTGGGGGCCCAGCCCAAGGCCGTCCCGCGACCCGCCCCGGAGCGCAGCCCAGGCGCCCGCAAGAGGACTCTGCACCCAGCGCAGCCGCGCCCTTCGCGGGCGCCGCCGGCCTCCAGCCCAGGGACCAATCCCCAGAAGCCCGCTTTCCCAGGCCCAGCTCCGTGAAGGAGAAGCCGGTCCCCGGGGCTCCCCTCCTCCAGCCGTCACCAGAGGAGCAAAGGCAGGTGAGCGGGCTCCCCGGCCCAGGCTTCCCGGCCCAGCGCCGTGGCTGGAGCCAGCAGCCCCTCCGCACAAGAAGCAAAGTGAGGTGTGCCTGGCGCGGGAAGGCCAGGCAGGCGTCCGGCTTGTGGATTGGGTGCTGTTCCATGCCGACCCCTCCTGTCCTCTCCTGCTGGTGCCCTTGGGCACAGTCCAGGGCCAGGTGGGAGAGGAGGCCCAGAGCAGGGCAGGTGAATAGGCAGTGAGAGGGATGGAAGGGTGGAGGCAGAGAGAAAGCTCAGAAGTTGTTAACACTGAAATATAAGAGGCGGGTCCACAGTTTGGCTGTACAATCCCTTTAACTGGGCCGAGTGTGTGAAGATGTGACGGAACGTTGGGGAAACTCCCAGACAAGCGCTGTAACACACGCACACGCTGCCCCATAACTGGTGAGCTGAAGGAGAGAGGACAGCAGGCGTTTTTAAACACCCAGCACCGAGTGACAAAGCCACTGAGTGTCCAGACTTGTGGGGGCCGCCAAAGTGGTGCCTCCCCGGGGGCTCTCTGGGTGGGAAGGAAGCTAAGTCCTGGCCCAGCGGGAGGGGCTGGCGTGGGGGGGTTGCTTCAGAGAAGCTCCAGGGAACTGGGGGGTGATGAGTGTGTTACACTCGGTTAAGCTACTGGTCACACAATGGGAGCATTTATGAAAAGTCAGAACGGCACATCTAAGGGAGGTAACTGGTAGTGCATGCAAGTTATCCCTAAATTTCGTAAATCAAATGAAACAGAAAAGAAGATGGAGGGGAAACCCCAGAAGAACCCAGAGAGAGTGGAAAACAGGCTAAAAACAAGACTGGGGACTGGCACCCTGGGAAGCAGAGGGAAGGCCCGTGAGGGAGAGGGCAGTTCTCCGAAAAATCAACCAACCAACCAAACAGACCGACTCGTGGGGGTAATAAGCGAAAGGACAGCCACGACACAAATCACAACCGAAGATTTCAAAGGTAACGAGAAGCCACGAGCAGGCGGAACACATTCACAAACCATCTGCCAGATAAAGGGCCTGCCTTCCGGCTCCATAAGGACCACCCGACCTCCACAGATCAGACACAATCACCGGATTTAAAAATGGGTCGAGAGCTGAGCGGGCGGGAGCAAGGTGTGCGGCCACGAGCACGGAAGGGAAGAGATGCTCCCCTCGAAATCACCTGGCACACGCAGATCCGAACCCTGGCACAGCAGCCCTGCACTCCTGGTGACCCGGCAGGCAGGAATCCAACCCGAAGGGACCCCGCTGAAGGCGGCGCTCTCTGCTCCCACCGGAGTGCTGGGCGGGCACCACCGTGGGGACCGAGGGGTGGTTCCTCACCCCCTGGCGACCCAGGAACTTCATCCCCACTATTTCCTCACAGGGACGAAACGCAGAGGTTCATGCAGGAAACCTGTAGGCGAGCCTCAGAGCAGCTTCGTTTCCCACCCCCTCACGCGGGGGAGCAGCCAGGCGCCCTCCAGCAGGCCGGTCGGCATGCGCAGCCCGGCTCGGAGGTCAAAAGGAAGGTGCTGCCCAGGCACGCAGCACGGGTGGGTGTCCAGTGCGTTTTCTGTGGCAAAGACGCCAGATTCAAAGGCTGTGAGACCCCGCCCCTGTGGCATTCTGGGAGGGGCAAAGCTAGAGAGAGGGACAGACCTGAGGTCGCGGGCAGGGGGTGGGGGAAGGGACAGCAAAGGGGCGTGGCAGTGCTGGACACGCAGCTGTGCGCTTGTGTGGACGTCACACAGCAAGTTGTGCTGTGTGCAGAGGAAACATTGTTTAAGTGCCCAAAACATCGACTCCAAAAGAGAAAGAAAACGATGAGGTCAACATTGCAGACAACGATGAAATGGACAAATTGCTAGGAAATAGACCTGTCCAGTTGAGGTCTCTCTCACACATGATGTTCCTCCCCCTCTTTCTCCCTTCCTTCCTCTCTCACTAAAAATAAATCAAAATAAAAGTAAAATGTCTCGAGGACACTGGGGGCTGGAATGACGAAGGACAGGGCCTCAGAGCAGTAGCCGGAGCCAGCTCAGGATCTGCTCTCCATGGTGGGCCGACAGCAGCTGAGAAGAGCCCCATGCCCAGCCCGAGCCAGACCCCAGGGCTGCGGCTGGGAATGGGTGCCTGGGGACCGAAGCCTGGTCACTGCCCTCAGCCCCCACGCCGAGCCTGGGACCACAGCTGGCCTGATCCCAGCCTGCTGTGGCGTCAAGGGCCCTGCAGAGGCTGAAGGTGGCAGATGTGCCCGGCCTGCTAGAATGTCCCTGTCATTGCGTCCCCAGGAGAGCCTCTGGGCTGGACAGCCGGCACGGGGCACCAGGGAGGACCTGGTGCTCCGGGGGTGGCACAGAGCTGCCAGCAGCAGTTTGTGGTGGAACTGGGAGCTTTTCTACAGAATAAGGTTTGGCTTCATTTCCTAGGAAGGGTCACGCCATGACAACGGACAGAGAGGGTGTTCTGGGCAGATCCAGCTTGGAAAGGAATCAGTGAAGCGGTCTCTGTGTGCACACAGCCCAGTCTTACAGGTAGAAACCCCGTCAGAAGGAGCGAACGAGGTCAGCCACGCGGCAGGCTGCAAAGGCCGCCCGCTGCAGCCGGCAGCAGATGGACAGGGGTTGAAGAAATCTGTCCCATGCTCGGTGGCCTCCGGAGGAAGACACACTTGGGAACCGACTCACCCCAGGAGGTGAGAGGCGTGCCCAGTGAAGACCACGAAGCTGTCGAGGGAACTGAGGACGACACAAGTCAGCTTGGCAGAGCCCATGCGTGTGGGCGGGCGGGCAGACTGTGGGCGAGGCCCCGAAAGTCCCGATCGCGAGTCTTGCAGAAAGAGAAATCTACCCTGCAATGCGCACGGAGCCCCCAGGGACCCTGAATAACCGTGCACCTCCCCATCCCCGCCTCCCAGCCCCAGCAGCAGACCCAGGGCGAGGGGACCAAGGGGCAGGGGCAGGCACCAGACAGGCAGGTCATGTGCGGGAAGGAAGCCAGGCTGGCAAGGCTGCACACCGATGTCCCAGCTCAGCCACCTGGGGACCCGCCTGCACCCCCCGCAGCAGGAAGGTGGCCCGGAAGTCCTGCACACTGCCCACCTGCCTCCTGGCCAGCCTGGAGCCGGAGCCCGTGCCTGCCTGGTCTGTGTGTGAGTGTTGCCCACGGCTGTCTGTACACACGTGTGTGTAAGTGTGTTAGTGTGTGTGTGAATGTGCAAAGACGATCAACAGGTGGGTGAGGAGGCTGATGGGGGCTGGCAGGGGTGGGGTTGTGGGCAGCCTGCTCCAGGCAGGCGTGGCTCTCACCCTCACCCCAGGAAGGAAGCCGCGTGGTTCAGGTGACGGGTGGAGGGGGTGTGTGGAGCCCGCAGGTGAGGGGCAGGAAGTAGAGGCAGCTCTTCTGCTGTGACCTGAATTTTCGGTGAGGTGGGAGCCCAACAGACCAAGTGGTAGAAGTGGCTCTACACCCACCGTGGCTTAGGAGACTCACCCACCGCCAGGCACCCCCCTGACAGGACGCAACACGCCCCTCCCCTCTGTCCCCACCTCCAGCCTGGGCTGTCTCCCAACTCCCCTTTCTGCACCCTGAGCCTCTCGTTTGGTTGGCTGCACCCCCACCTGCCCTCTGACCTGTCCCACCTCACTGGGGGCAGGTGGCTGGGCAATGCCAGCCTTGCTCGGCTGCTGCGACCTTGGCACCACCAGAGTCTTCTCTGGGCACCCTTCCATGCCCTTCCACGCCCCTTGGCCTGGCCTTCCACTTGGCAACGTCCAGATGCCCTGCTGCCCCCTTTCCCACAGTCTTCTTGGGGTTGAAACCCCTGAACCCCCACATGGCCTATGGCTCTAGCCCTGGACACTGCCCCAGCCTCCCTCTTCCCCCCACCTCTGGCCTCTGACCTCTGACCCTGACACCTGGCAGGGCAGTGTGTGACGCTGCCAGCCTGGGAGATGGGCTGCCCCCCTCCTGCCGTGGGGTTCTGGGGCGACCCTCCCACAGGCTCACGCTCGCTGCCTCTCTGATCCCTCAGGAAGCCCCTCTGGGCCTCAGCTGACCCCATTCAAGCCCCAGGTCCCACTGCAGCGCTCTGACGCCACTCCAGGGTCGTGGCCCTGTGCCCAGGGTGGCCACGGGGGCCCTTGCTCCGTGCCCGCTGATGGGAGGGGCCCCCTCCTCAGTTGGTAGACATCGGGGTGAGATGCCCCGCCCCCCAGGCCCCGCAGGTGGTGCACTGTGCAGGGCTGACTGCTGCTTGGGTGAGGGTGACCCAGGACGGGACTCCCTGCGGAGGGGAAACCAGTCACTCTGGTGTGGGCAGCGAGGTGTGAATGTGGGCGCTGTTTTACCATGTGGGGGGCTGGCTGGCTGTGCCTGGGAGTGCCCCTGACAGGCCCTCCCCTGGCAGCCTGCCTTCCCAGGCCCTTCCTGCTTCCTGAATAGCAGCAGGGCCCATGGGGGAAGGCACAGGGTCACAGTCGGCCTGGGCTGCTGGCTGGCAGTCAGGGGCTTCCCCAGAGCAGGGGGTGGGGTCGGGGCTGCGTCCCTTCCATGCTTTGGTTTCCCAGCTGTAGCCGGTGTCCGTGTCCCTGGTCCACCCCCTGTGGGGCCTGAGAGCAGCTCCCAGAGGGGCGCCCCAAGGCATCAGGCCTCCCTACCGTGGTGATGGTGGCGTTTGTGGCCAATGATTCTCTGTGGTCGGGTAGGGGCTGTCCTGTGCATTGTGGGGAGTTCAGCATCATCCCTCCACTTCCCCACTCGATGAAGCCTGAAAAGTGTCTCCAGAAATGTGGAACGTCCCTTGGGGATGAAGTCACCCTGGTTGGGGACCACTGGTGAGGTTCCAGGCTGGGCGGGGCTTCGGGGGGTGAGGGGGCAGCTGGGGAGTGGGAAGGTGGGCTCTCATCTCCTGTCTGCTGCTGACCTCTGACACTGGGAGGACTGGGGACAGTGTGACACCTGGGGACCTGCTGGAACCTCTGCCCCTGGCCCAGAGGCTCTAAGTGGAGGCCCCCTTTCCCTCTCAGCTCTCATGGGCGGAGAGAGCTCCCAGGGCAGCCTGGGGACAGGACTGCACCTCTGCTGTCCCTCTGGGTGAGGTCTGGTGTGGCCCTGGTCTTTGGGACCCTTGTGCGCCCAAACACACAGCTCCTACAGCCACGGAGAGCGCCACGCTCCTGGGAGGAGCAGGGGTCGGGGGATTGTGGCCCCAGGCGAGCGATGGGGCTCAGGGAGGCCAGGGCTGCCTTCCCTAGGGGTGGGGAGAATATCGACCCCTGCTTTGGGCAGTGATACACAGCAGGTGCTTAATAAAGCAGCTGTCGAGCAGGTCAGTGGCCCCTTCCTGTCCCAGAAAGAAGCTGGCTCTGCCTGGCTCCTTCCTGGGTCCTGGATGGAGTGCATTCTGGGATGCCCCCTAACAGGGAGGGCCCACCATCCTCAGCATCCTTCCTTCCTGATACCTGGAATGTAGGTGGGAAGGCTGGAGCTCAAGCAACTATTATGGACCCTGAGAAGACACTGGTTTCCCAAGGCTGTGGATGCTATCCGGCCAGCCTGAGGGAGAGAAGAGCCTGTGAGTTTGGCAAGGTCATCAGGGGTTTCAGGGGTGACAGGCTGTCTGCCTGTGCCTGAATTGGGACACGCCACCACTTCGCTGAAATCCCAACTCCTAGTTTGCATGCTGGGCGCCCTCCTCCAGAGCATAGGCTGACTTCAAAATTGGGCTTCAGAATCACCCAGCTCTGTGACGCTTCTCCAAAGCCCCGTCCCTGCCCCCAGCCTCAGCCCCTCAGGCCGGCTCTCTCAGGAGTGGCCCCGAAAGCCCCTTTGCTGCCAGAATCTGGGAAAGTCCTGCTCTTCTGAGTGTGGCTGAGGCCAGGGGAACCCCCCGGGGATCCCCCGCCTCCCAGCCTGGACCCTGAGTCAGCACCACCACTGAGGCCCACAGGCGGGGAGGCAGAGCCAAGAGCCAGGGAAGGCGGGGAGACTCGGGGACAGAGGGACAAGGATCCCTGGGCGGACAGGCATGGGTGGCTTGAGAACCGAACTGTCACACGTCGAGGTGACAGATGTGAAGAGGCAGGATGCCCGGTGTGTGAAGTGTGGGACAACTGTCCTCCAGAATTATGTCTGCAGTTATCGAAACCTGTGAGTCCCCGCTGCGGTGCGCACCGCGGCCGTGTCCACAATCACTGGAAGGTGGTGGCGGCCCCATGCCCCCCTCGGATCGCGGGTAAGCAAGAGGCGGTCCCTCCCCACGAGGGACTGTGTCTCGGCTGTAAAAAGGAAGGCCGTGTGACGCCTGCTCCGACACGGGTGGACTGAGCAGGTGCAGGAGGACAAACGCTGATTCCCCTGACTGGAGGTCCCGGCAGGGGTCAGAGCCATCGGGGCTGAGAGGAGACGGTGGTGCTGGGGCCGGGCCGTGTGTGTGTGTGTGTGTGTGTGTGTGTGTGTGTGTGTGTGTGTGTGGTGGGGCCGGAGCTTCAGGTGGGGAGCTGAGCGAGTTCTAGAGTTGCGGGGGGGAGTTGCATAGCCCTGGGAGTGCACCGACGCCTCTGAGCTGCACTTTTAACAGCGGCTGAAATGGAGAATTTTGTGTTATGTGAAATTTGCCGCAATGAAAAGATCTCTGAGTCCCGAATGATACCGAGAGGAGTCCAACTCCTCAGCTGCAGCTGGAGGACACCGGTGTCCCCGGCGATGGGGACACTCTCATGCCAGCCGGCCTGCCGGTCCACTAGGAACGCACACACCAGGAGCTGCAGCTTGGCCGCAGATGGCACAGGGACTCGGCCAGATGGAGAGTGACAGGGCAGCTCCCAGGCAGGTGGCCAGGGGCGGGAGTGATACCCTCATGCGCCTCACCTGTGGGTCATTTCCTATCATCACCGGGCCACAGGGGACCATCACCAGAGTCATTTCCCCTCAGGGCTTTAAGATCAATTTCCAGATACAGGAACCGCGGGTGAGAGAGACTCAGTAAGCGACACCAGAGGCCCCAGTCGAGCAAAACCCAGGGTGTAGGACAGTGTAAGACAACCAGCCAAGTGCCTTCCCAAGCCAGTGTCGGGGCTGCAAGGAGGGGGCGCTGCTGCTTCCGAGGGAAGGGGACCTGCAGCCGGCCCTCTGTTCGGTGGTGGCGCCCTGGCCTCGCCAGGCGGTGAACCCTGAGGGGACAGCGGGAAAGCTGGGGCGGCGCAGCTCCGGTGAGAGGCCAAGAGGACAGGGCGCGCACCGGCTCTGGCGGGGAGGCCGTGGGTGTCCGGTGCTGAGTCCCTGCTTGTGCATTCCACTCAGAAACACACCGCTTTCAGAGGTCACGCGTCTTGGAACGCGTGTTTGTTGAATCCAGGTGGTGGCTCCGCAGGGTTCAGGCTCTGCGGCTTTTCTTTGTAAAACCCTGAAAACCCAGACCACGATGCTCATGTGGGGCTGGACCTGGGCGGAGGCAGGATGCTGCGCCCACCCTCCTGTGCCTCCTGCCGTTTGGATCCGTGCGCAGGTGAGTACTTTTCGCTCTCGCGAGATTACGAGCCCGGACGCACACAGGATGCCTGAGGAGGTCCTTGCAGGTTCACCGGGAGGTGCCCAGCAGGACTCGGGGGCCAGGGAAGCATGTGGCCCTCTTCTTCAGGGGCCCCGGGGGGTGTTGTCACAGGAGGCTGCAGACGCCCTCCCTTGCCTGGAAGACACTCTGCCCTTAGAAGTGTCCAGACCTCTGCCCAGGTGACTGCATCCCCGCTGCTCTGCAGGCCGACCCACAGGTGCCCCTTAGCCCTCTCCTGCTCCAAACCCTCCTCCCGCACCCCTCCTGCTCAGGCAGGGGCCATGCGGGCCCTGGAGGGGAGTGGGCACAGCTCACCCCCCAGCTCACACCCCCAGACCCCGCTGGGGAGCCGATGGGTGGCCTTGGCTGATATCATACGACCAGCAGGGCATGGAGGGTAAGCCTGTGCTTCCCGCCAGGACCCACCCACTTGGGTGGGGGACCTCCTGAGTGGGGGGTGGAAGGGAGCAGGCCCCAGCGTGAACAGATAGCGTCCCGAGGGGTGCCTGGCTGAGCCCACCTGGGCTCTGCCCCCACTGAGGCCTCCCAAGCCTGGGACCCTGGGCCTCGGGAGGCTGCTGCGGAGCGATGCTGACAGTGGGCCTCGGGCACTCAGAGCCTCAACTCCACCTGCTCGTTTGGGAAGGGCTGTTCTGGGCCTGTGCACCTGGGAGGCGGGTGTCACCCTTGGGCAGTGGCCCGCGGACACCGCAGCCCCTCGGCTGGCCTCCCGGGGAAGCTGAGGGGCCCCGTGCTCACACCTGCCTGCGCTCCAGGCCCAGCTTTCCAGGGACCGGGGCGGCCGGGACCGGACCGTGTCTGCAGGGCAGTGAAAGGTGGGGGTGCGCCTGGGGCCCCCCTGGCCCAGGACACACAGGGGTACAGCCACCTCAGGTGCCCCCTACATGCTGGCACAGAGGCCCCAGAAGTGGAGGCAGCCTGGCCCTGCCTGGGGGCTGAGACAGCCAGGCCTCTCGAGCTGACACAGGAAAGGGGCCCACACTGCCCCCTCTCACCTCGAAACCCGGAACCATCCTGTGGGGCGGGCAGTGGGCTACTGGCAGCCTCGGTGTTTTCGAGAAGCCCAGGCTGTTTTAGCCAGTGTCCGAGAGCCGGGGTGGGCGGCACCTCCGAGGGGGATGAAGTATCCAGGAGTCCCACCCACAGAGGCCCGGGGTCCAGTGGGGCTCACTTCTGGGGGGCCAGGAGTACCCAGGCTGGTAAGTGGAGGCCCCTTTCCTCCAGCAGGACCCCAGGCTGGGAGCAGGGGAAGGGCACCATGCGCACTCTGGGCCTACATGGGGGATGGAGCCATGGGAGCTGTGTGTGTGTGGGGGGTGGCTACTGTGACCAGTGACATCTGTGGCCCCTCCCAGTGCACACGGGGTTCCTGGAGGGTGCGGCTTCCTGGAGGTGCTGGGTCAGGAGCTGGACGCCCCTCCCGAGCATCCTGCCCCCCGTGTCTTCCTGGTCTGTCTGTGGGGCCCTGGGCACCGGCAGCCCATGCTTGCTGGTTCTGTGTCCACCCCAGCCGGCTGGGTAGGCCTTGAGGGAACTCAGAAGAGGCTTCTGACTCCATCTCTGGCTGGTGTCGGATGACGAGGGGAAGTGGGCCTGGGCGGGTTTCCTGTCGTCTGTCCCTAGGAGGTGACAGGTTACAGTGTCACCACAAGACAACTATCATCCCACAGCTGCTGGCCAGCCCCTGGGACTCTCTGTGGCCGGGAGTTTTGGAGACAGCTGGTTAGTACCTCCTGCTTCCTGGAATCCTCCACCCAGCTGGGCCTGCAGGGAGGGCTGAGCCACCAGGCAGGCTCCCCCAGGGCAGTAGGGGGAGGGTGCAGGGGGTCCAGACAGCTGGCATGATGGTGGGCTTATGGGAGGGTCATAGTCTGGGTCCTCCATCAGGGACCCCAGGGTACCAGTACCCCGCCGTGTCGGCAGCAGGGTTTGGGGTGCGGGGGGTGACCTCCCGCGGCCCCTTCAGAACCCTCTACCCTGAGACTGTGTCCTCAAAGCTCTCCTGGTGCTGGTCCAGGGTGAGAGAGTCAGGAGCAAAGGGTGGGGCCACCCTGAGGCCGGTCTTGCACCTCCTGGGCGTTCAAGGGCGTCCCTGGTATTCTGCCCTGTCGTGAACTTGTGGGGTGTTGGGAGAGTATAGAGCAGCCAGCTCCCCTGTCTCCAGGGGCTGCCTGGGCCATGGTGCCTGAGGAGAGTCGCAGCTGCCTGGGCACCTGGAGGGGAAGGGGCAGAGGTCAGAAAGAGCCCAGACGTGGGCCAGGCAGGCGGCTCCACCTCAGAAACGATCAAGGACAAGCACACGTGCTTTCAGAAGTTTCCTCGAACATCGATGAAAACGGGGGAAACAGCACGTGGGCGGTGACGGTGACCTGCTGCCAGGGCGGGAAACCTGGGCGCGGACAGAGCCGAGGTCGGTCCCAGGAGCCAGTGAGGAGAGATGGGGAGACCCAGCATGTCCACGAAAGCGCAGGGTGTCCAGCTCAGACAGCAGCCCTAGGAGCCGGGTCTCACGGGACGTGAGGGACGCAGACAGAGGACGGGCCGGTGACCAGGGGCTGGAGGCGCAGAGGTCACTGTCACAGCATCCAGCCTGACTGAGAAGTTCGTAGCAAAACAGACAAACAGACAAAGAAAAACACGTGTTTAGAAGGACCGAGGGGCCATGCTGGGGGCGGGCGGCGCGGCCACCCTCACCTGCTGTGCCAGGCTTCCCTGCTGCGCGCTGCTGTCAGTGGAAAGCGGGCTGACGTCTCACTGCGCTGAGACCCTGGCAGCTTTGTGCAGGCGAGCGCTGGGGGTGGGGGCAGAGGCAGCAGGGCCGCCAGGAGAGGCTGCCTTGGGCAGAGGGTGGGCTGGGAGGCTGTGGGTCGTGGGCCTGTGGGGTACGCTGAGGCCCCAGTGGAGCCCAGGGCCGGCAGGGGCAGGGACATGGAGGCAAATGGGACCCAGGGGCAGGTGTGATGGGGCTTCCGACTGATCCAGCCACAGACTGCAGTTGTCACAGTTCCCTGGCACACCAGCCCAGGCTGGCACGTCCCTTCCTTGAGGCCTAGGGCTGGGCCTCCGCGGAGGCAGGGCCACCTCACAGGGTCTGCCCCTCCACAGCCTGGACCCTCCTCTGGGCATCCCCAAGGTGGGCTGGGCCACACCACAGTGAGGACAGAGCAGGCTACCGTGTGTGGTCAGGAAGGGCAGCATGTGCTTCGGTGTGGGAGGACGCAGGGGCCACCCCTGCCTGACCTAGTCCTCTCACTTAACCCTCAACGGGAAAGGCCAGGAGAGGACCCAGGCCCAAGGGGAGCCTGTGCCCAGGGAGGGTGGCCTGCTCCCCACAGAGTCCCAGCCACCCCCCAGGCCGGGCCGTGGGCACTCGGGCTGGCAGGGTGGGGGCAGTTCTCGGCCACGCTGGCTGCTGCTGGTGTCCCAGCTGCTGGCTCAGGAGAACACCAGGACCCACGGAGGCTGGGCAGGTGCAAGGTCGGGGTCATGGACTTGAGAGGAGGCAAAAAGCAAAGGAGGGGACAGTGGGACAGGAAGTGCCACGAGTTGGATCGCCAGGTTCAGGAAGTCCCTGAAAAGACACCTGGAGCCGTGTGTCCCAAGGTCAGGACCAGCGGAGGAGCGCTGGCCAGGGAGTGGGCGGTGGGTCGGGACTGGGACCCAGCATCAGGTGTCCTGGGGGCTGGCATCAGCTCGGGCTGCCCTGGCGCCCCGCTCTCTGGCCTGGGCCTGCTGCTGTGAGGGCTGATTCTCTCCGTGGGGACCCTCTCTGGTCCCCACACATCCAGCACGGCTGCTGGGGCCTGACAGTCAGGGACGGGCCTGGGGCTGGACGCCAGCGCCTGGGGCCAGGGCCCCACCTCAGCTGGCTAAGGACCTCTGAGGGAGGCAGCGTTTTCTGTTGGGCCACCACTTCCTTTGGCTTTTGCAGAAGTGGTTTCTAGAGACTCCACCACCGGCTCTTGTCTGCTTTAGTCAAAGGCAAGTCAGGCGGCCGTGCTGGGAGGGCTCACTTTTCAGCTTCAGAATATTCAAGAGTTCAAGGGAAGGCGGCGGGCTCCCTGAGTGCCCTCCCCCGCAGGGACGGGCGGCTGCGGCCCAGAGCGTCTGGACAGCTGGCAGGCGGGCAGCTCTTCCCTGGGGCCCCCAGGCCCCTTGGCCACACTCTCTCCCTCAGCTCAGAGTAAGCTGGGTCTCTGTCCGGGCAGGGGTGGGGGTGGGCCTGGGGCCTGCTGGGCCTCGAACCTCATCCCCTTGGAGGGTGGCGTCCGGCAGGTGGCCCACAGCCCTGACTTCCTGAGACCCAGGGGCCGGATGGGCAAGGCCCTGTGACCCCACAGGCCTGCGGGCGCACGTCGGTCTCAGAAGTGAAAGCCGCTCGGCGATGGCAGTTCTGGACCCGTCGCTCTTCTGCCTGCGTTCCCAGGTCTCACTTAGAACACGGAAGGAACCATCTGTAGTTTCAAGGAGACTTCTGGGCTTCCTGTTGTCTCCAGCTGGTAGAAACACCCTCAAAAGAGGAGGCCAGGGGCTGGTCTGGCGGATGGCCAGGGCGTCCGGTGGTGAAGCTGGCACCAGGCGGCGGGGTTGGGATTGGAGCCAGCGGTCAGCCCTCCCAGCCCATCCTCCGTGGCTCCGTGTACGCCTGGGAGACACGTGGGCCAGCCCCACAGGGCAGAGCTCAGAGCTGGCCAGCGGCTCCCCAGGGCTGGGTCCTTGAGTCTGCAGCGTGGGAGAGTGAGTGTCTAGTGCTCTCTCCCCCAGCCCCTCCCTGGCTGGTCCAGACAGAGCCTGTCTGAGGGGCCCCTGTGGAGAGGGAAGGAAGCCCCGTGAAGGCAGGGGTGTCATGGGCGCTCTCTGGGGGTCTGGGCTCCTTTCACGGAGGGGGTGAGTGGGGACATGCTTCTAGCTCACGTGTGCTGTGCCTCTCGGGTAACTGAAGGTTTTGGGAAACCCACCGCCGCATTGTGCTAGTTCGTGCTGTGTGGCGAAGGTGTCACTTCCTCACACTCACCAGCCCCCAAAATTAAGGTTCTTTTTTTTTTTTTTTTGCCAATCAGAGAGGCAAGAAAAGACTACCACTTAAAAATTTTGTTTGCATTTCTTTCATTGTACGTGGGGCACAATTTTTTTAGGAGCTACGTTTTTTTCTTCTGAAAATTATTCAGAAGAAATAATTATCTGCTCATTGGCATTGACATTCTTGTTGTTGGTCGGTAAGAGCCCTTTATATTTCAAGGACATGCCAAGTCCACGGGATAAGTATAGGACTTGGCTCGTAATCCCTGCTCACCGATTGTCAAATGATTTGCTTGTGATCTAAACTGATTTCCCTGAAGCTCTTTTACCTACTTTTCCTGCAGGTCGTTTCAAACTCTGAGTGACCTTCTCAGCAGGACGCAGCTTGGAAGCTGGTGCCCCGCCACCCTGCCCCTGGAACCAGCAAATATGCCAGGTGAGAGCCCCTGCCTCCTGTGGCCTCTTACACACTTAGGAGGGAGCCTGTAAAGATTTCTCTACAATGCACTTTGTCTCAGAAAAGGGACAATTACGTCAAAAAATGAGTATTTGAAAGAGATTCCTACTGACTCAGAAATGAGGAGATTAGAGGCTCCCACCAGGATGTCTGGAAAGTGCTCACTCCTAGTCCTTGGGACGGATGAGAAACACCAGGGCCAGGGCTGAGGGGACAGTCAGAGGCTCCACTGTCCGTGCGCCCATTTCTCGTGACGCCCCGTGCTGGGCCACGTAGCCGCCCCAAGGGAGCCCTTGCCCCTGCTCCTGGGGACTGTCTGCCCCCACCCAGGAGGTCACCTGTGGGGCTGTGGGCAGGTTTGCACCCACACACCCAGGGCTGGTCGCCCGATGGGGTGCAGAGAAGGGGCAGCGCAGACCCGAGGCCACGGGCCAGCCCTCTGGGGCCCCCGGCAGGCGTCCTGGGCTGAACTGCACCACGAGCCCAGTGGCCACTGTGGAGGGGGCAGTGCTGATGGGTGGGGGGGAGCAGGGAGGTCCAGGTTGTTCCCAGAGGTGGACGGCTGGGCCTGCGTCTGGGTTTGGGGTTGCTGCCCCTGCTGCCCCCCAGGGCGTGGGACTGTTCTGTGGCTGGTGACACGGTCAGCCCTGAGACGAGCCAGTGCCGCATGGGGGTGGGTGGATGCAAGCTCCAAGGTAGGGGTGGAGAGGCTGGGAGGGCCCGTGTGGCTGAGGGGTGGCCGGGGCCGAGACGGGCTTCCCCTCTCCCGCCTGCCCCGGAGGCTGTGGAGACCGAGCATGACAGAGGCTCCATCAGCAGTCAGAGAATAGCTTTGTTCCCCAAACAGCCCCTTTGAACAGGGGCCTGGGCCCAGGGCAGCCCGCAGCCTCTCTCTGTGACACGTCCGGCTGCAGGCCGCAGGTCTCGGTGTCACCTCGAGGAGAAGAAACCTGCTTGGGATGATAAGCTCCTGGTGCGTCCAGTCTGGAGCCACCACGAGTCTTGGCATTTTTTAGCGCCTCCGGAAAGTCTCTTCCAGGTGCCCTCACCCCATCTCTGTCTCCCAGGCAACTGCACCACGCGGACGGCAAACGACACCACGCCCTGTGACATGCCATACGAGGAGAGCAGGGTGTACTTGGTGGTGGTCTACAGCGCCGTGTGCGTGCTGGGGCTGCCGGCCAACTGCCTGACGGCCGGGCTGACGCTGCTGCAGGCGCTGCGTGGCAGCGTGCTGGCCGTCTACCTGTTCTGCCTGGCGCTCTGCGAGCTGCTCTACACCAGCACCCTGCCGCTCTGGGTCATCTACGTCCAGAACAGGCACTGCTGGGACCTGGGGCCGTGGGCCTGCAGGGTGACGGCCTACATCTTCTTCTGCAACCTGTATGTCAGCATCCTCTTCCTGTGCTGCATCTCCTGCGACCGCTATGTGGCTGTGGCCTACGCGCTGGAGAGCCACGGCCGCCGCCGCCGGAGGACCGCCGTGCTGGTGTCCGCCTCCGTCTTCCTCCTTGTCGGGCTGGTCCACTACCCGGTGTTCGCCATGCAGAACAGGCACAACTGCTTTGAGACCTCACCCATGAACAGCACGGTCGCCACCTACTTCTACTTGCGGTTCACCGTGGGGTTCGCCCTGCCGCTGGCCATCATCGCCTTCACCAACCACCGCATCTTCAGGGGCATCAAGCGGAGCACGGGGCTGGGCGCCGCCCAGAAGGCCCGGGTGAGGCGCACGGTCATCGCGGTCGTGGTCATCTTCCTGGCCTGCTTCGCGCCCTACCACCTGGTGCTGCTCGCCAAGGCTGCCGCCTTCTCCTACTACCGGGGCAAAGAGGGTCCCATGTGCGCCTTTGAAAGCCAGATGTACACGGCCTCCATGGTGTTCCTCTGCCTGTCCACGGTGAACAGTGTGGCTGACCCCATCATCTACGTGCTGGCCACAGACAACTCGAGACAGGAGGTGTCCAGAATCTGCAGCAGGTGGCAAAAGTGGTCCAGCAAGACGGAGGTCACCAAAAGCACGTGGTCAAAGGACTTGGAGGAGGCGCGGCCGCCCACATTGCTTATAAACTGCTGCCAGTTCCCCAGGCCTGTCCAGCCCCCGGGGTCACAGCCAGGCACGTGGGCCTCGCTGGGCGCCCTGGAGCGGCTGAGCAAAGAGTCCCTCTGAGCCTTGTGTCCCGCGGGGCAGGCTGGCCGGCACGGGAGCCCAGGGCCAGCTGCGTGGCCGTCCTGACCATGAGTTCACCAGCCAGCCTCTGTGGCCCTGGGTGTGAAGCTCCCTCTGCAAGATGCCACTGATTTCTTTTTTATTTTTTTAAAGATTATTTATTTATTTATTTATTTTTAGAGACAGGGGAAGGGAGAGAGAAGGAGAGGAAGAGAAACACCGATCGGTTGCCCCTTGCGCACCCCCACCCGGAGACCCGACCTGCCACCAGGCATGTGCCCCAACAGGAATCAAGCTGGTGACCCCTTGGTCCACAGAGCGGCACCCAACCCACTGAGTCACACTGGCCAGGGCTGCGCCACCAACTTCTCATTCCTGGCACCAGGCCGTCTGTGAGCCATTGTCCCTCAGATCCAGCCCCCCGGCTTTCTTACAGGGCCCCGGGGGCTGATGGCAGCAAGCCAGGGCCCAGAAGCCCACACAGTGTGTGGCGGGCCGGAGGGCCTCTGCATCCCTGGCTTGTTCTGGCTGGCTCGCTCGGCTATCAGCAAACAGCAGGGCATTTGGCAGAGGCCACATGCCTGCCTGGGGCTGTGGCAGCTGGCACATGCTGTGCACGGGGCAGGTGCCTGGTCAACATCCACGGTGATGACTTTATTTCTGTGCTCTTCTGTGGGCATTGCTTGGCTGGCTGTGAGAGGACACTGTGGGCCATGCAAACGGGGGGGGGGGGGCACCTTCCCGAAGTGCCTGGTTGTGGTAGAGGTGGGGGGACACCTGGGACCTCTGGGAGCAGGAGCCAGCCCTGGGGCTCTCGGCTGGGTTGGCTCTGTGCTGAGCAGGTCTGAGGCCCTGGTGGCTGTGGACCCTCAGGGGAGCAGGGGGTGGGATCACATACCTCTGGAGGAGCCCCAGGTGCTCAGGTTGGCTGGAAATGGTGGCAGTGGATTCCAGGAATGGGGCAGCTGCCCACAAGGCTCAGAGATGGTTGGAATGCTTTTGCTTTGAGGCTTCTTAGATGCATTGTCAGGGGAGAGGCCTGCCAAGGGCTGGGACAGGGCAGATCAGGGGCAAGCAGATGACAGCCCGATGACCTCCAGCCCCTCACCAAGTCTCCGACAGAGGGCGGGACTGGGTTTGCTGTGTGCTGTATTGCTCTGGGCTCCCTGGAAACCACACAGTCTCTGCCCCTGACAAGCCTCTTCTGGGCCGGGTCACACCACTGCTTCAGTTTCCCCACCTGCAACAGATGGGGCCTGTGACACCTGCCTCACCAGGTCAGCGTCTGGGGTGATGCCTATGTCTCAGGCACCCCCACAGCTGGCAGCACAGAGACAGAAACAGCCGCCAGGGAAGGGGTCCAGGCTCCCAGGCCCGTTTTGGGGGACTGTCTCCTGGAAAGCTGTGCAGGCTGCGTGCTCAATTTCATTGTTGTTTCTGCAAGGCAGCCACTGATAGTCATCCTTGCTGGGAGGGGCATTGAGTGGACATTGAGAAAATGTGTTTAGAAATAAAAACACAACAAATACATGTCAGTCCCAATGTCCCCTTTAAGTGAAGTGATGCCATTTTATCTTTTCAGGTGTTTCCCACCAGGGTTCTCTTAGAGGCCAGGCGGCTGTGGGGGGGGGGTGGGTATGGTCAGCACATGCGCCCTGGGCTCTCACAGTGACAAGCTGGGGCTTCTTCAACAGCCTCCGCGGACAGTGAAGACAGCACAGGGACCACAAGCTGTCCCCTCAGTGTGTGATGTGTGTTTCCCGGGGCTGCCCTAACTGATCTCCCCATACTGGGCATCTCCACAGTGAGCTGGTCAGCTGCAAGAGGCCCCAGATCCAGGTGAGGAGGGGCTGGTTCCTCCAGGAGGCGCAGGGGGGTGCTGCGCCAGCCCACGCCCAGCCCCGGGGCTGCCGGCCCGACGAGGCCACCTCCTCTGTGCCACACTCTCTTCCATTTACTTACTTGTTTCTTTCAGTTCAGTCGTCGGGGGGGCGTTGGTTACTATGGTCAGTGTCAAACGTACAATGCTCCGAGGCGTCGCCCGTGTGCCCTGTTGTGCGCATGCGCACCCCCACCGCCGCTGCAGTTCGCGTCGACCTTATCATGACTGTACTGCAGTCTCTGACCTTAAACCTTTGGCCTTTTCGTCCGACTCACGTTGCGTATGGAAATTTGGTGGCCCACGTGGGGGATCTTCCTCCTTCCTACATCCCTCACACTCACTGGTTCTCTCCTGTCTTCTCCGGCAATTCACTCCCTCCCTCACTCACTGGCTAGTTCACTCCCTCCTCCCTCTGACATCTGCCCTTTCCCATTGTGGCCCAAGGTGGGGAGCAGACAGGCACCCTGAGTTCCACCCTGGAAGTGGTGAGCTTCCTACAGGGAAGCGGGAGCCCAGGAGGGAGCCCTGAGAGCCCCCAGGGGTCCCTGGCACCTGGAGCCCACGGTCCTACACTCCCAGCTCTGCCTACAGGTGTTTCCTCAGGCAGGGGGGCCTTGGGGGACAGGACACCAGCAGTTTATTCAGGACCACCAGCTCCCTGGACAAGACCTGTGTCTGAGCAGTCCCCGTGATGTTCCCTGAATCACGATGTGTGGACAGATGGTGGCACATGGGCGAGCCCTGTGCCAGCCAGGAGACCCACCCAGGCTCCTGTGACATTTTCAGCACTCACACAGGTCCGCAAATTTAACAAACTGTCAAGCCAACTAAGGGGCCTCCACCAGACATGCTCCAGCTTTCTACCTGCCACTACGCCTGCACACCACGGGCAGGGAGGCCCCTGCCAGGCACACGCCACTCCTCCCGGCATTGTGGGTATGCACGCCAGTTGGAGTGCCTGGCCCCAGGACAGCTGCCAGTGGACAGGCGAACTCACCCCTCCATGCCTCGGTTTCTTCTCCTGTGACTTGGGAACGGCCACCATTCCTACCTGCAGGGCTGCGGGGGTACTAACGGAGACCACGTGCGTCCTGGGCCCAAGCCCAGCCAGTACACAGAGGGCTGCTCAGAAGGAAGTCAGAACCTCGTTCAGTTTCACAGGCCATGTGTCCCGCCCCGTGGCGGCCCCTAGAGGGCGCCGTGCGGCTGGAGTGCCCCACGCGTCCATTGTGGTGGCAAGGAGGCAGCATTCCTGCCGGAGCCCTGGCCCCGCCGCTGCACACAGGGCGTGCGCAGCTGGGTCCATCCCGTGGCCACCCACCCGTGAGCCCTCAGCCCCGGGCCGCGTCTGAGAAGAATCGTGAGCCCGGTGACACAGCCGGCCATGCCTCCAGTGACAGTGACACCAGCCAGAACCTGGCCTCAGTGCCAACCCGCAAGACCGGTGGGGCAGGGTGGGCATCAGGGTGGGAGCGTGGGGAGGGAGCCCGAGCTCCTGGGTGGGATGGGGACCACAGCACAGGGGCAGCCTGCCTTCCTACAAGGCGTGGAGCTCACACCTGCTCCCTGCCACCCACCCGCCATTCAAGTTGCCTGTGCGCGTCCCACTCGGATGGCGGCACCGTAAATTCAGACACTGTGATAACTGGGACACAAGGCTTGGGGGACGTAAGGTAGGGCCGCGGCTGCGGAAAACAGTCCCGGGCTCCCCAGGTGACCCAAAGTGGCGTCACCCTAGGACCCATTGGTCCCACTCCTAGGATCCGCCCAAGAGACGGGAAGCGCACGCGCATGCTCACAGCGTCCCAGGTGGGACCTCCCAGTTGTCCACCCAGCCAGGAACGCGACAGCGGCGCGGACACCCCAGGACGTGCAAGAACCTCGAAAGCGCGGCCCTGGGTGCGAGATCCCGGACTCAGAGAACCCTGTCAGTAGGACGCCCTGTCTGCGCGGTGCGCGGAGCAGGGAAGTCTATGGAGACCGAAAGTGATCAGCGGTTGCCGGGGGCTGGGGACTGGAGGGGCGATGACCGACAACAGCTAAGGGCACAGGGTCCTTTCCGGGGTGATGGAAGGTCCTGAAAGTGCTGTGGTGGTGGCTGCGGGTCTCTGAACCCCTGAAAACATGACTTGTGCACTTCAAAGGGTGAGTGTCCAGCATACACCTCAAAGAGGCTGTTTTAAAAATAGGCACATTAGATCCCTCCCCCCAGACTGCAGCCCAAAGCCCCTGCGGGCCTGCCCATTGCCCCGTGGGGGCTCTGGGGTGTTTGCAGGCTGGGGCTCTCATGGATGGCCCTGCTGTAAACCCCCCCAATGCCGGTTTTCTGGGAACGTGTGCAGGCACTTGCGCGGGCACGTCCCTGGGAGCAGGAGTGCTGAGTCACAAGCTGTGGGCGCCCGCCATGCGGGCCTCCAAAGCTGGTCCCAAAGTCAGGCTTTGCTGGCTTTCTCCAATACTGTCTCGGCTCTTCTTTGCTCTTTGCATTTCCATATACGTTTCAGAATCAACCCGTCAGTTTCCGTAAAAACAGGTTGCTGGGGGCTGATGGTGGCTGCAGGGGCTGTGAAGGTAGAAGTCTGCAGAGAGCCCACACCTTCACCATGGGGGGTCTTCTGTTCTGAACACTTGGAGTATCCTCTTGTGCAGAGAGCCAGCCATTAGTTTCTCTCTCCACTGACCTGTGCTTTTCCTGCTTCAGGTCTGGCCTGTTTGCTGTTAGACACCCCTGCTGGGTGCTGGCTGATGTCTTGATGCTCCGCAAACGGTATCACTAAAACTTTTTTTAAATAGAGAAAAGGTTCCTAACTTGCATATTGATTTTTCTGTGTTAGCTGTTTATCTGATGGTCACACTGAATTCTTTATTAATCTAATCCATTTATCTGGAGAGTTGCTATGCACTAAACTGCATGCCCTTCAAATTCATATGCTGAAACCCTAGCCCCCAGTGTGAGGATCTTTGAGGCCGGGGCTTTCAGGAGGTAGTTAAGTTTGAATGAGGTCGTAAGGGTGGGGTGCTAATCTAACAGGACGGGGCTCTTGAAAGAAGAGGAGGAGCCATCTGTCTCCCCTGTGCCATCTGCAAGCCCGGAGGACAGAGCTCAGCTGCAGCCCATCCCCCTGGGCAGCTCGATCATGGACAGAACTGCAGGAAACGAATGTCAGTGGCCTAAGGGGCCCTCTGTGGAATTCTGTCGAGGCCCTTGAGCTGGCTGGGACAAGATTCCTTGCATTTCTACATTCCAAACCTTGTCTCTGGAAAGAATGATTTTAATTCTTCTCAGGTTCTGTGCCTGTTGTTTCTTTCCCTTGCCGCCTGGCCCACGTCAGGCTGGCCAGCGCATGGCCTGGAGGCAGTGGGGGCGCAGACGCACCTTGCCCTCATTCCCGTCACAGGACAAAGCCCTGGCATTCACACCATTTCCCTGTGCACTTGCCCATGTGAGAGACATCTGAACTGGCAGAGTGTTTATGAGTTTATTTGAGCCAAAGTAACGACAGTCGTTGAGAAGCAAAATCTCAATGGATTGAGAAAACGCTCCTGAGATTTGCAGTTTTGCACCTGATTTTATACATTAGAATCAAAGGAGGAGACATAAGGTGTGGGGGGTGGGGGTCACAGGAATCCATGGGTGATAGATTAGGGGACAGGAGAAAGCAAAGTGCGGGAATCTCTGGGATTAGATAAAAAGCAAAATGAAGAGGCATATACTTCTTTTATATTGGTGGGGACAGGCTAGTAAAGACAGCCCATGGAGATGGTGTGGGGAGGGGACAGGATACCAGGGAGGGCTCTGGGTTCTGGAGCAGGCAGGTGAGCCCTGGGGGGCTGGAAAAGGAGATCGGGCTGACATTTCGAAGGTATGTTATCCTCAATCTGAAAGAGGACTGACAGGCTCAGTTAAGGTAAAAACTGACCTTTTTCAAGGAAGCTACTGGCCTAGGACGTGACTACCTGCCACGACCCGCTTGCAGTTGGGAACTTTTCTGTTCAGACTATGTGGCTCATTTGGTCTCTGAGTTTGTCAGGCTGCCCCATGCTGGCTGCCCTGGGCTTGTCGTATTTGGTGCGTGGCCCCTGTCCATCCACACATTCTAGCATTTCCTACAACTTTTTGTAAATACACTTTACTGAACCAAAGGGAGTTCCCTTGCTGCGCAGTAAGTGAGTGATTCTCCGCCCAAGGACAAGTCTGATGCTACGCTAGCCCTTGAGGTCCTGAGAGGTGATATTGAAATCCCTGGGGTTCCCTGCCTACTAGTACTGTCTGTTCTCCAGGGCACAGGGGCCACACCGCACAGTCTAAGATGTGCTCTGTGGGGGAGCCCAGGCCATCCAGGGTGGAAGCCCCATCCTTGGAGCCTGCCTGGACCTGCCCCATGCACCTCTCCCCTAGCTGACTTTAATCTCGTTGCTTTCATGGTAATGAACCCTGATGGTGTCTGTTGTCAGCAAGCTTTGTGAGCCCTTGCAGTGAATTTCTAACGTTGGCTGGTTTTGGTGACCCCTCGGCTTGCAGTGGGCATCTACAGTGAGTGCCTTTGCCGGCTGGTCCTCGCATTGCACCTGTGTGTTCAGCTTCCTAACTTGTTCACAAACGTGTGTTGAATTTTATTGGGTGAGTCTTCTCCACCCACTGAGTTTTTCCAGTGTTTGCTCCCTCGTTTTATTACTTTGATGAATTCCGTTGGTTGGATGAAATGGGAAACCGACCGCCCCTTCCTGGGATGAACCCAACTTGGTGTTCTCTTTCTTACATGGCACTGGGTTTGATGTGCTAGGATATTGTATGGAGTTTTAAAGTCTGGCCTTAAGAGAGGCGAGCCTGTAGCTTTTCTTTCCCGTCACCTTCTGAGGGGTTAACGCCGAGGTTCTGTAGGCCCTCGAGAACTAGCTGGGGAGAGTTCCTCCTGCACCCTGCGCGGGCTCTGGGTAAAGTGGGTGCTGTTGCTCCTGTTGGAGTCTCTTTAACGGATTCCAGTTCTCCTTGTCATTAAGTTTCTTGACTACAACAGTTACTATTTCTAAAAAAACGGTAACTCCAATAGTGGGGCCACCCATGAGTCTATTTCTGTTATCTGTTTTTTTTCCCTTGTTTATTTATTCAGTTTTTGGACATTTTTTTTCTTGTGTCCTGGTATGCCTGTTTTTTATTTTTACGCTGGACACTGTGGGCGAGAAACATGCTGAAAGGTGGCTCTGAAAGAAACCACCTTTGGTGCTTCCGGTCTGAGAGCCTGCGCCGCCCGGCTGCCTGCGTGGTTCCCACCTGCTTCCCACCCGCTCAAGGGCATTTTCTTCTCTGCTCTGAGCTGTGCTAACATCCTTTGCCCAGTCTCTCCTGGCTTGTTGACCTTGTCTTCATTTACTGAATATGTGTGTATTAAGGAATTTAATCTTTTGTGTGGCATATACTTAGGAACCTACTCACCTTTTACACCTGTAAGTCCTCACATTTGTCACAGTCGTTGTCTTTCACCCCAGGACTGCGACCTAATTGGACCTTCCACCCAGCCCCGCCCCCCACTCTATCCTCAACAGTGAGCCTTTTGAAGTGCATCTCAGGACCGCACATCTCAGGACCGAGCCTCTGCTGAGCGGCCCTGCGGGGGTCAGCCTCTCGTCGAGGGGAGCCAGGCCCCCACCCCGCTTAGACTGTGCCAGGCACTGTCCTGGCCTCAGGTTTCCCATCCGACGCCCCTCGGACCCCAATTCTCTTCCTTCTGCCCCTGGGGTGTCTCCTCGATGCCCGCATGGTCATGTCCTCAGCTGCCAGCACCGAATACAGGACAGTCGTCACCAGCACTCAGATATGTTACTTGGATTAATGAATTCAGGATTTTGTATCCTATTTAAGGCCCTTTCCAAAGAAATTTAAAGAAAAAAAAAAACACTTCCCCCACTTTTCACTTTTACGGTTTCATTGGTTCCATGTAAACTCGGAGGCCTCCCGTGGTGACCCGGGCTGTCCAGGAGGCTGCTGTCCTACCCCGCCCCCCCCACCTCCCCGCCCCCCCTTTCCCCGGTGCCCCTAGCTTCCTTCTGCCCCAGCGAGGTCTTCTCGCACTCCCGGCCCGGCCCCGCCCCCAGGTGGCCCGCGCAGGCGCACTCCGGCCGCGCGCTGCGACCTGGGAGCTGTCCGGGGCGGGGCGATGGGGCGAAGGGGCCCAACGGCCAACGCGGCCGCGCGGGAACTCGGAGGGCAGGCCCCGCCCCTGGTTTGAACCGGAGGCCCGGCTTCCGAGCTTAGCCAATCCGCGGGCGGGGCGGCCCGCGCCGGGCGACCCTTTGTGGGCGCTAAGCGGCCCCGCCCCGGCTCCGCCCCTCCCTCGGCAGCGGGCAGTGGCGTGGACGGCGGGCGACCAGGTGAGCGTTGGGTCCCGGCTCCCGGTTCCTCCGCCTCGGCGGCTCTCGTCGCCTTGCGGACTGCGGGGGGCGGCCTGGGGTCTGGGACGGCGGGGAGTCAACACGGGGCGACCCGAGTCTCCTGGGGGTCGAGGGTTGGGGCGCGGCAGGCAGGCCCTCAGCGGAGGGGCGCGACCCCGTGGACTCCCGCCGGTGTTGCCACAGCCTCGATTTTCGCTGTCCCGCACCCTCTTAGTCCCGAGCCGCAGCTCCTTCGTGGCTTTAACCCAGCCCGGGGCTCTTGTTGATCCGAGAAGCACTTAAACTGGGTGGGGTAGGCGGCTCGTGCTGTGCTGGCCTCCGCGACGGAGACCCCATCCTCCCTCCTCCCTGCGACTTAGGAAAGGTCAGTTCCGGCCCCTCCTCCTGGTCCCCAGGAGCCGCTCCTGCGGGGACTCTGGGGCAGGCTCTTGCCCCTCTGACTTAAAATGCGCGGCTCTGACTAGAGGGTCCGTGGCTGCCCGACCTCTTCTCGCACTCATCCCCTCCCCCTTCCCCCCATGCACCCATTCAGTCACCCACCCGTCCACCTGCCCTGCCACACACCTACGGCGATCTACCACTGGCTGTGACTCCAGGTTTCCTTCCTAATCTGCAGTCCTTGCAAACTGCGGAGTGGGTGGTGGATGTCAGCAATGGAACACCTGAATTGCATCTTAGGTCCTTTCAGCAAAACACGGTTTTGCTGGCGATACAATGCCCTCCTTAGCAACCCAGCCAGAGTCACCTTTCTCTGGGGCTGGGGAGAGCAGGGTGGCCCCCTGTGGTTTGCGTTCTTCCCCTGTGTTTCTTGGTTTTAACTACTTTGTAGAGGAATACCAAGCATATTTGGCGATGGTTTCCCTGCGTCAAACTGCACTATGTCTGATTTCCCTCCTAGCTGGTCAGGGAGGGCCCCAGCAAATGATGCTGGCCTCGGGGGGTCTAAAGCTGGCACTCCGCCCGCTTCCTGTGCCGCCTCCCTTAATAAGGCTTCCCAGTCCAGTGGAGACTGACCAAGGGGGTGGGGTGGACGGGACAGTCCCAGACCCCGGCTGGCGAGAAAGCTGTCTGCGGTGGGTTCCTAGTGTTTGGTGTTGCCCTGCTGCTCGACACAGCCAGCCAGGGGGGTGCCAAGCTGTGACTTGGAAAAGTACCAGGAACTCGCTTCCACAGCTCTGAGGACAGCTTAGCTCCACATTTGCAGAAGCTCATTGTCCCCAAAATAGGGTCCCCAGGAAAAGGGTGCCCCAGGTAGCAGCTGGCTGGGAGAGCTGTGGTCCAAGTGGCGGGCTCCCCAGCTGCGTTTCCTCAGCCGGCGGCCTGTGTGCTGCTCGCTGTGGCACAGGACCCCCATCCCCTGTTCTTTTAAAACGAGCCAAGAAAAGTGCTAAGTTCACTTCTTATCAGCTTCCTACATACAGCTGCTTTGTGTTCGAGTTTTGCCATGTGTTCACATTAAAGTTGAAATGCAGAACGAAATGTCAGTGACGACCTTTGCAGGTTTTAGCTTGGAAAGAGGATGGGGAGGTAGTTCGCCTTGCTGTTGGAACGAGTGTCCAGGCAAAGAAAGTCTGTGTGTTTCATTCCAGGTCCCAGAAGTTCCTGATGTTCGCTTTGTAGCGACAGCTTGTGAGAAATGTCAGTCCCGCAGTGGCCGGGTGCCCGCCCCCCCCACCAATTAGGACATCACATTCTCTTGCCTGCCGCTCTCTGATGACTGATGACGTATTTCACAGCAGACCTGATCGTGTGACAAACTGGGAATGTTGAGTTGCCTTAAAAACCCAGGGCTCACAGGGTGCCTGGCAGGGCCGAAGGTCATGGGGACCAGCTGGGTCGGAGCCCGCCCAGTCCTACCGCTCAGAATCTGGGGGTCTGGCCTCCTCCAGCCTAACGCCCCTGGGGTTGTGTGGTGGGCCTGAGTCTGCCCTGCCTCGGAGGGGCTCTGGGTGAGCCTGCAGGGCCCTGGTGGCTCCGCCCCGCCCCCCCCCCCCCCCCCCCCCCCGCCCCGTGAACTCAGCCCCTCCTTTTTCTCTGACTGGTCAGCTTGTGGTCTGGAGGATGCCTAAGGGCAGTCCAAGTAGGAATCTGCTTGGAAGGTATTTACTAGAGGCGCAGCTAGACCCAGCCAGCGCCGTCGGAGAAAATGGAGGTGGGTGATGCCTAACATTGTGTGGTCATAACTCACCGCTGGCTGGGGCTCTGCAGGCGGCCCGCCTGGGGGTGAGGGGCCTGGACACCCCCTGTTGGACGGGTGCGGAGCCCAGCAAGGGCTCTGTGCCGGCACCTGCCGACTCCCCAGACCCAGGTGTGTGAGGAAGGTGGCTCTGGTGACCGCATGCACTTGCGCTTATGGGATTGGACAGGCTGAGTTGTCGGTCGGTGGCACTTTCTTGCTGACTTGTTAACCAAGCAGCTGCTGAGGGTGCAAGGTGTTTGGGAGGAGCAAGAGGGGGCCACCAAGCATGCCCTCCTCTGGCGACCGGCCTGGAGCCCTGGTGAGCAGTGGGGCCAGGTCTGTGGGTGTTGGGAGAAGGCAGGCTCCGCCCAAGTCCCTGTTCCTCAGCGCTGTGTAGGGCCCTGAACTGCGCAGATGCCGGCATGCAGCTCCCAGGGCCATGAGGGGTTGCCCAACCAGCTCCCTCCAGGGAGGTGCTCCAGGGGCCAGTGCTGGGACTCCAGATGGACCCAAGTCAGAGCTCCTGTCCCTGGAGCAGGGGGAGGAGGTGAGCGGTGGAGCACCCTGCGTGACGGTCCCGAGACCACGTTTGTATGTTGGGATAAATGAGCAACTGTCAGAACTGGGAGCCTGTCCCTGACAAGGACAGTGGCCAAAGAAGAGAGCAGGCCCTGTGGTGAGGCGGGCGCCACAGACCAGAAGGTGCTTAGAGATGGTGCAGGCGGGAGCCTGGGAGACGCAGGCCTTGTACTGCAATGCACTTCCTGACCCCCTTCCCAGGGTCACAGCCAGGACAGCCAGGGTGGAGGAACAGAAGGTGGCTCACTGGGGACTGCCCAGTGGTCCCCA
Organism: Desmodus rotundus; assembly: GCF_022682495.2. Classification (NCBI taxonomy): domain Eukaryota; kingdom Metazoa; phylum Chordata; class Mammalia; order Chiroptera; family Phyllostomidae; genus Desmodus; species Desmodus rotundus. The sequence continues at coordinate 137,001,700 of NC_071393.1, read as the reverse complement.
TACCTGCTTGGGCCAGACTGGGTTGGGGAGGGGAGTGCTTCCTGGTGGGAAGGGGGCTCAGGGCACTGGGGGGTCTGGGGAAACGGTGGCCCCATGAGAGTGCTGGGAGATGTCCGGCTTTCCCTGGTGGGTCCTAGGTTGGATGTGGGGGGGTGTGGTTGCTGTAGAGGGAGCGGTTGGCCTCCGGGCTGCTGCCCCGGACAGAGATCTGACTCCCCGAAGGTCTGCCAAGGCATGCAGCCCCCTGGCCGCCCCACCAGCCCTCATGGCTCCCTGGTCTGTGGAGACCCTCGGATCTGCTGGGGAGCGAGGGACTAAGGCTGTTGCAGTGAGTTTGGTCGGGACCCTGGATGAAATCAGTTGTTGGGCACAGTTGGAGTCTTAGGTTTTGTTGGAAACACCACTCACAGCAAAAGTGGCAGTGACTCGCTGCAGAAGAACCCTTGGAAATTCGTCTTTGTCCTCAATGCAGGTGGGGCAAAAGTAGGTTTGCAGTTGTTCGTGTGGAAGATCATGCAACAAACCAGTAATAACAAGAATAAACTCTGCTGCTTGCACTCAGAACTGGAAGCCCGCTTTGCCCACCCTGTACTTGGCAGTGTTAAGCTAGTGACTTTCGAACAAGTGCTGTGCAGGTTGCATTTGCTGCTGAGACAGAGCACTCGAGCCTTTGTTACCAGAAGCAGTTGGAATGTTGTTGAGTGTTTTGGTGGTAACGTTCCCTTCTGGACGGGCAGTCTGCTCTGGTGTGCAGGGTGTCCCGGCAGAGGTGGCAGGCGGTGTTGGCGTGTTGGCGAGTTAGACCTGCCGACCGTTTTGGGGAAATTCGTCTTGTAGGGAAGAAACTGGGGTCAGTTTTTTTAATTTTTTGTTTCCAAATAATTATTGATCTACAGGAAGTGGCAAAGAAATATCCAGAAGGTCACCCTTTCCATGCTGGCCACATCGCTGAACTACATGGCGTGTGTGTGGTGTGGGCGCCAAGGTTCTGTGCCCTTAGGCTTGTGCCACTGCCATCGGGTCCTGTCCACGCCTAGCCCACTCTGCCCAGAAGGTCGCAGTGATGGGGTCCGTGGTCCGTGTGCAGGCGCAGTTCCCCTGAGGGCCATGCAGGCACCCGGTGCACTGGCGCCGTGGTGGGGTGGGGGTGGGGTGGGCCCTGAGCACAGCTGGTACAGGGTTTTGTAAGCACGTTGTTTTTCATTCCTGGGGAGAAATGCCCAGGCCACTTAGTTTTTGACAATGTTACATACATGGGAGGTGAGCCTTTTTCTGTCTGAGGATGGGGGAGGTGGGGCCCCGGCCGGACCCCCCTCCGCTGCGGGCCGCCTCCAGCACCATCCATGGGGGCCACAGGATCCGTGTTTTTACAAAGGAAATACAAAAATGCGAAAATTTGCATATTAAAGATCCTAATCCTCTGTATGAATATCTTGAATGATTTATTTGAAACAAAAATGTTTAGCTATTTTACACCCCTGAGAAGGGAGAAACAGAACAGCTGGAAGGCCTGACTTTTCCTAGGAGGGGCGGCCTTGTTGCGGAGGCCCCGCCCCTCTGCTGAGCTGTGCTGCCGGTTCAGGTCCCCTCCTGTCACTGCTTCTCCGAGCAGACAGTGGGCAGCCCTGAGCATCTAGGACCTGCAGCCGGTCTGTCCGGTGTCCTTGCGGCATGGCACAGTTGGGTGGTCCCTATCCCTGGAGCTGTGATGAAGGTTCTCAGCCCAGCTCCGTAGAACCTCTTCCTCCCGTTTTGAGTCCACTTGTCTTTGCCGATGGAGACCTTCTGCTCAATTAGAGATGGGTGTGGTTTGTGCCCACTTTCAGTCCGAAAGACAGCGTGAATGAAGGATGCACACCCAGCGACCCTCGCTCTGTCTGCCTCTCTAGGGCCTGGAGCTGGCCTGCGAGGGGCTCGGACGGTGCTAAAAGGGTGTCTTCCTCTGTCTCTGCAGGACACGATGTTCACCCGAGGGTTGAAGAGAAAGTGCTGGGACAACGAGGAGGACGTGGAGGGCACCCCGGCCGCGCCATCCTACAGCCTGCAGCGGCAGTCGCTCCTGGACATGTCCCTGATCAAGCTGCAGCTGTGCCACACGCTGGTCGAGCCCAACCTCTGCCGCTCGGTCCTCATCGCCAACACGGTCCGGCAGATTCAGGAAGAGATGACCCAGGATGGGGCCTGGCGGCTGCCGGCGCCCCCAATAGCGGGGCGGGGGCCGCTGGACCACCTTGTCTCCACAGAAGTCCTGTGCCGTGCGGCGTGGGAGCAGCAGGAGCAGCGCCCTGTGCCTGATCTGCCCTCAGAGCTGCCCAGGGCCCCAGGTGCGCCGGTTCCCGGGAGCGCGCAGAGCTGCATCTGGGAGGCTGATAGCTCCCGCGGACACAGAGGGAGCTTTCCCAAGTCGCTGGATCAGATCTTCGAGACCCTGGAGAGCAGAGCCCCCAGCCCGGTGGAAGGGCTGTTTGCCGACGCAGACAGCCCCTACTACGACCTAGACGCCGTGCTGACAGGCATGGTGGGCAGCAAGTCGGGCTCCGGAGACGGGCTCCAGGCCTTGGCTCCCGCAGGTGCCCCACCCCCCGGCACCAGCTGCAAGCGGGACCTGGGTGAGCTGGACCACGTGGTGGAGATCCTGGTGGAGACCTGAGCCTGCTGCGCAGGCCCTGGTCCCATGGGGCCGGCCCTGCTGCCCTGTGATTATAAGAAGGTGCAGGTCCGGAGCTGTTTCCTGCAGGCTGGTCACCCTGTGGCCCGCCATGCCTCCTCTGCTCCGAGCCCCACAGCTCCGTGGAGGACAGGCTGCCGGCTGCCTGAGCCTCATTCAATGTTAGGTAAATTTTTTAAAATTAAGTTTTATATGTGTTGGGCAATATTTTGGCTTAAAATATATTTTTTAAACTTTTTATACATTTATCTCTTTAGACTTTTTCAGCTATTTTCTTAAAAGTATATATTTTCTATAAACATCCTCTGCTGCTAATTAGAAACATTTATCACCTGAACACTGGCAGTTGGCGTGTTTGATTAGGGGTTGCTCTTCCTCACAATCGCCACGCACGGCTGACCTCTCACTGTGAGCCGAGGGGGCCTTGTGTGCTGTGACGGCCGGGTGGCGCGTGCCCAGAGTGGTGACCGGAGCTGCTGTGGGCGCCTCGCCGGCCTTCGTCCCTGATGGTGTGAAGCGTAGCTGGTTAGGGATTAATTTATGGCTATTTATGTGTGAGTGTCACTGGGCAGAGGTCAGATGCCTGTCTGGGACCCCTGAGGACCGGTCCACACCAGCTCCAGTGAACTGGTGCTGGGATGAAAGAGATGGGGACATGTGCCGCTGGTGGCCCCTGGACAGTGAGGGGGACTGACAGTGGGGCTGGGGGGCACCTGCCTGGACACCGGACCACCGACACCTTTTGTCATCTGTCTCCAGCTTACAAGGGAGGCTGCTCTTCCCTTGCATCTCCCGTTTCTCGTGCCCTTCCTCCCTCCTGCCCTTTGCCAAAAAGGCTGTTTCCTTTGCGCATGTGATCATTCTCCGGTGGAAGCGGTGTGCCCCTCACTGTATTAAAAACTGTTCAGCACAACGGGTGAGAGTGTTGCTCGTCTACCATGTCGTCCTTGAGTGGGTCTTTTTCCTGGGTCTGTTCAGGGCCCTTGTGCAGCTGGGGAAGCGGCCAGTGGGACCACATGAGGACCCAAGGAAGAGGGTCGCACCCCTGGAGTTGGCCGCCGGGAGGAGCTGGTTGAAGGCTGGGTGGTGGGGCTTGGCAGGGCTCGTAAAGTGACTGCAGGGGGCGTGCAAGATAGGGCGTGGCCCTCAGCATCCATGACTGCTCCCTTCAGATTGGGAGATTGTCCTTTCTAGTGGAAAGCAGGTTAAAGGATATGGGTCTTAGAAGCAATAAACTCAAATCAGTATTTTGTGTCCTTCACGCATTTCATGTTTCAAACACCTGTTCAGTTTTGGAGTAGCTGTGGTGTCAGCTGGCCAGCCTTCAAAGTATAAAACATGCAGAGAACACAGGGAGGGCTGGGCAGGCCTGGGGGCTCTGGGGTCCCTGCTCGGATGATACTCCAGCATGCCTTCCTGCCCTGGCAGGAACCTCTCCCTCCCTTCACTCTTCTGGTCCTTTCTCAGCTGCCCATCTCCGTTCAGGGCCCTGACGGCAGAGATGGTTCTCCAGGAAGGAACGGGCCCATGACCAGCTGCCGAGATGGGATGGAAACACGTAGGACAGGACGCAGGCCCTCTGGGCTCCTGGGCAAAGCCACTGTGCCCCCGCTGCCCCGCCTTGTCCCCTGGTAGAGCATGAGAGCTAAGCTGCGCACAGTGCAGGCTCCGGGGACGGCAGCTCAATGTGTGCACAGCATGTTACCCTTCTGTTTGCTTTCTGACACACGACTGAGCAGCTGCCGGTTCTTGGCTGGGAGGGACCTGGGGTCTGCCTGCCCCCCAGGCTGGCAGTGGGGAGGGAAGAAGATGGGTGTGGGTGGGTGAAGCCCACAGCCGGGAAAGGAGATTCCTGGGGTTCACAGCCTGGCGGGGCAGCTGCCAGGTTGTAACGTCTGTGGTCTGATACACGCAAGGTGCGATTTGGGTAGCGGGAGACAAATTACCGTCAGGCGGGAGGAACGTTCGCTGTCAAGAAGGGGAAATGGTGGAGACCCTTCAGGAAGTCACTCAAGTATCTTTCAGTGGAATCTGAAATTCACTGGGGTTGACTTTTTGTAACTCTTTGTTTCTCTTCTAACTCAGTCTTCTCTTTGTGTGATTTTGTCTGTAGTTTTGAATTCTTCTGGGGGGAAAAAAAACCCCAAATGTATCCCCTGCAGCTGTGTCCCCTCCCCCACCCTCCAGCTCCCACAGGGAAGTGAAGGATGGGCAGGGACATGCATTTGCTGCTCCACGTCAGAAAGGCCAGGCGGGCGGGTGGTGGTCCCGCCACAGGGTCCAGAGCAGTGTGCTTCTTGTGTCCTTCTACCTGGGGGTCTGTACACCTGTGGGGCTACCTCCAGCTGTCCCTGCTGACCCCAGCCTTCTATGCAGAGCCGGAAGACGGTCCTCAAGACTCCGTTCTGCACATATTTTGACACACGGCCATCCCGGGCTCTCCTCTCCCCTGTGGGGTGAGTGGCCACGGGCCTCTTTCCTTGCTTAACTCCATTACTTAGATTTCTTTGTTCTCCGGCTCTGGATTATTTTAAACCATGATTTTCTGGCTGATTGGGCCTAATGTGGTTGGGGAGAAAGACCACTTCTCGAGACCTGTGTGTCTGAATCAGGCAACCAATGGACACTCACGTGTGCAGGCCCCTCCCAGGACAGAAGCCCCCTCCTAGAGCAGACCAGTTGGGCCTCTGACTGGGCTCTGCTTGGACGGGAGGGAGGGGACGCTGTGGCTCCTGGCTTGGTGGCCGGTGGGTGGCCGCACAGTTCACTGAAAGTGCTGCTTGCAGAGGCAGAGCCTGAAGGGCCAGCACTGGGTGGGGCAGCATTCAGATTCTGGCGCTGGGCTGAATGGGGGTCTGTTGTGAGGGGTGAGGGAGGCGCCGTGGAGACGGCACCCCAATTTGAACCTGGGTGTGGGGTGAGGCAGGACACATCTGTCCCCAGAGGCCCTCAGCCCTCGACAGTGGGAATGCATTTTAATGAAGGGAGAAGTAAGTGACCCAAACACGGAGACCCAGGCAGCCAGCAGGGCACCTCCAGGTGGCTCACCTTGGTCTGGCTCAGGGCTCTGCACCAGGGCAGATGGAAACCACGCCCCTGGACCTCTTTGGGCTCTTTGAGCTTGGAACCTTCCAGAACATGCCCCTGGCCCCTGGAAAGGCTCTGGGGACACAGAGCATCTTTGTCGTCTTTCTCAGCCCTCCTGCACAGGCAGGGGGAGGGCATCTAGCTCCTGGCTCTGAAAGTGCTTGGCCGCCACAGGCTCATGAGCTCATGTGGCCTAGTCCCTGCAGTGCTGGGGGGCCCCTGGGCCCTTCGACCACCCCCAGGCCAGAGCTGTCCCCCCTCAGCCTCCTGGTCAGGCTGTCACCCCTTCACCCCCCACGTCCTGTTTTCCTGGCACCAAGACACAGTCAGGCGCCCCTCATTGGGCCTCTCCAGCTCCTTCTGGCCCAATGTGGCCCCTGCACACCAGCCCGCTGTCTCCCAGGTGGGTGGCTCTCCGAGGTGGGCTGTGGCCATAGGTGGCTGGCACCGTCTCTGGATCCCACCCATGCCCCCCGGAG